>NW_028262291.1:39186921-39408077 GCF_047370975.1 Nipponia nippon
CCATTATAGCCTTCACTGTAGCACCTCCCTTCCCTATTATCAGACCTGCTGTGCTGTTGGGAACTATAATCTTTACCTGTAATTAAAAAAAATATATATAAATAATACTTCTGCTTTGTGCATAAACACTACAATATTTTGCTACCCTACAAAAGGAAGGAAAAGAATGAAGCAAGTTAGTTACCATGTTTTTAAAAGAAAAGGTTAAAAAAAATTAAAAAGAAATACAGCTCATCACGCTTTTTAATGCTCTGCATCTGTTTCAAATGTACAATACAAAGAATTAAAGAGAAAATAACAGGAAAATAATTTTTATCATTCTCCCACAGAATATACTGCTTTTAGCATAGCACATTTCAGACCAAAAGATTAAGCAAATGCAAGTATTATGTTCATATGGAAAGATTGTTTTAGATTGTATCAACGTGAGTGTTTTCATCTGATTCTTCTCTTTCCAGGCTAATGTAGCAAACCAACTTCTTAGGACAAAATGTGTCTGAAATTCTTTACTTTCCCTTAAAATATCTATCGTAACAATAATTAAAAAAACCCAGTTGGCTAAAGCAAATATAGTATAGCATGGACAGATAAAACAGCTGGTCTTGAACAGGACATGATCTTGATTGTTCAACCTGTCACCCACATCAGTATGAAGAAATTCATTATGTGCTACAGTGTATTACTATTCAGCCTATGGAAATGAAGTGCAGCAGGAGAAAGTATCTAAATGCTGAAGATTTTGAAAGAATAAAATATGGCATTTGTACATCTTAAGAAGTTTAACAAAATGTCTTCAAATGAAGGGTATTTGCCTATAAATCCTACCTTTCCTCCTGTTTAAACAAGTTTCAAACTGATACAACCTCATTAATGTCAACAAATTTATTCCTTATTGACTTATTGCTATGAGTGAAGAATGACACCCAAGATGAAAATTCAATATTTATACATATTTTTCATAGCTTTTGCTTTTGATATACATTTTACAAGTGTGTCTTAAAGTTTTAAGGTACCATCTGTTTCATGATATTGAATTAATATGATGTTTTATCTTAAAAAAATACATTTTTAGTAACCTACTGATATCCATTCATCCAGGTTTTGTGGAGCATGTATGTAGGGGTAACACTTTTCAATTTGTCAATCCTTTCATCAAAATGCTACCTAAAATCTCAGCAACAAGTCAATACAAAATACAATTAAAATTTTATTAGCAATATTCTCATGTTACTGTCTCATTATAAAGTCAAGCTTATTATAAAATCAAGCTAATTACAAATAAAAATGCATGCCCTATAAATAAGCTTTTTCTAGTCTTACCCATTTTAGATATTTCTAGTTGTCATGACAGCATCAAAATCAAATCTATGAAAATCCATCATACTATAAGGTTAAGAAACATTTATATTTTCCACTTATACAATAGGTACATGAAAAATTGTAACATGTTGTATTTTGCACTGAATTGTTTTAATGTGTATATAGAATTTTTAACTTCTTTAGAATTTCAAGTTCACTGACATAAAAAAAAAGATGTTCTATGGAATAAATAAAAATTATTACGTGCTAACTTATTCTAACTGTAACATAAAAGTATGGTATTGAAAAAACAATTAGCCCACCCATATACTAAATAATCCTATAATAACACAAACATCTCAACATGTGTATATACATATTTGTGAATATACACACAGACACTGAAATGTTCTTTATATATATTTCTGGACACACTCATTTTTAAGTCAGGACACCTCATGGTCATTTTAAAATGTAGTTCAAACTATCTGGCAATTTTGAGGTGCCCTTTTTTAGTTTTCGTACCAGAAAATGCAGCAAACTATTGTTAGATTTGATTTGGTAATTGGGATCTAGATAAAAAATATATTAACTAGTTAGTAAATATAACGAACATTCAGATTTTTGTTAAATATATATATTTAAGGGTTTTTTTGTTTGTTTGTTTTGGTTTGTTTGGTGTTTGGTTTGGGTTTTTTTGTTTGTTTGTTTGTTTGTTTGTTTAATTAACACTCCAAAAATGCGACGTTGTATAAAAACAGTCACCCAGGAAAACTCAATAAAACTGCAAATCTTTTATTGCATGGCACAGCTTTCATGATTACGGTTTCGTGCCACATACTATAGAAAACATTTACCTGACTCCACTGATTTAGGACATACTAACAGCTTCTTTGGGAGATTTTGATAACTGTGATTTCCCAGATCCTGCTTGGTTTCAAACCAATGTGCAGTTCTGACCAAGTTAGGCATAAGAGCTTATGTAAGTTTAAGAGAAGAACCTAAGAAGATAAGGAAGTATGAAAATACACTGTCATAACCATATATGTGATTGCAGAAGTAACTAGAAGATTTAATTTTAGGGCAGCATTGTAGCACATGTAATATCATAGCTACACATGCAACATATGAAAATCCAGGTTACTGTAATATGGCTAGGATTACCCTAAAGGACTGGTGTACTAAAATAAAATAATGGTTTAATTCAGCCACAAAATTAAGAAGGAAATGTTCTGTATGCAACAAGAAAGCTTCTCTCAGTAAGAAAGTACTACTTGTCTCACTTGACATCACAAAAGTTCATTTGGTTCACCACTAACAGCTCTGGGTGTTTGACAAAATTATCTGTCTAGTCAGAGGAAAGATAAAGAACGATCTCCTCCTCCATACCCATTCACTCCCACCTTGTCCAGAAATGTTTTTGTACTTAGCCATGCAAACAACATGAAAACAACGATGCGTTTTGAAAATAAATCTTGGATTTGATGGATTAATATGTTATATGCTTGTCTGCTTCTGAGATAAATAAAAATACTCTTTTCTAAATATCTATTTTAGAAACATCAGATTGTGTGTTTTAACTGACAACTTTCTTAAATTGTTTTAGTATAGGAATACATCACTAAAATCCTTTCAAATACAACCCCTGCCAGGGTGAATATTTCACCTATTAACATATAGGACATCTTTTAAAAATATACATGTATTAAAAATTAGACAATACACACAATCTATTTTATGCTAAGATATCACAGAAAACATTATATTGCAGTCAAAATTGTTTTAACAGAACACAAATACATCTGTATGCTTTTTGCTTAAAACATAAGTAAAATCCTGCTCTTCCTGAAATGAATGGCCACATTTGCATTATTTTGAGGTATTCAGTTGTAACATTCCTGTATTTGTGACAACAGATTGAAAATGTTATTTAAAAATTGAGATAATTACTTTAAAAAGCAAACTCTATTTAGGATTTCTTTTTTTTTTATGTAGGTCCTATTAATCTTGCTACCAATTTGTAATTCTCCATTCACTTGATTTTCCCTGGTTTATGTATTGGAATATCAACTCGTTACAGCAAACATTGCTTGTGTTGTATACTAATACAGTATCTAACATATTAGGCCACAGCCCTCTAGGTGCCAGTACAAATTAAATAATGCAAATATAATTTCTTTTTTTTCTGTTGAAGCATAAAATCCATAAGGTCACTAAGTTACAAGGTATAAAATGATACAACAAAATTCTTGGCCTCAACTCCAGTTATACAAACAGAAATTGAAAAAGCAAAGATTATCTAGTTGGTTTAGTTACCTGCACCACCACCACCATTTTTTAAGTACTTAACTCCCTGTCAGGGAAATTGGACAGTGCTCTTACTTCCCTTTTACAGATAAGAAGTTCAGAAAGTGATTTGGATGCAGAAGTGAGAAATCTAACTACTGCCCAAAATAAGAGCTCTGAGCTACCCAATAAATCTACCTTTGACTATGCAGGAAGGTTAGGTTTTCAGGTTTGTGTGTATGCTCCTGGCTAAATTGAAATTTGTGCTGCAAAAAGGAGAGTGAGTATCTAAAGCAATTATGAACATGAGCTTAAAATACATATGCAATTTAATTTATTTCAAATGCTATAGGAAGAAAAAAATGCAAGGAACTCAAACTTTATTTCATGCCAAATAGATTTTAAAAAAAAATAAGGATTGCAATTATGACATTTGCTTACTCACAAAGCAAATTAGTTACTTCCACCCGCATCACTCTCATCCTATTTGTGTTAGCATAAGCAAGTTCAAAATCAGGCTCAGCGAGTATAATACTGCTCCCCTGAAAAGGAATCAAACTATAACAAAAATAAAAGAAACAAAGTAATTTCACTGCATATGTTTTCACTAAAACATTATGTCTTTAAAAGCCTTGACAAAGGTGCAACAGTTCAAGAAACTGTGGTGCTTAAGAAGGGCTCAAACAGGAGAGCAGTTTGTTGCCCTCAGTTCCCAACAAAGCCAGCAGAGATTTGATGAAACTCTGCACTTCAGAGGAGGATGCTCAGTACTTGAGGAATCTCAGTCATTATGCCCAGGGGACACAATTCAAATTGGTTTAACTTAGCATTAGTGGCTCATATTCACCCTTGCATGCTGCAAAATCCTAGACCCTTAAACTCTGTATCAGCTAATTCCCTACTCTTTTTCCATTTATTGACAACCCACTTGCATAATCCCATGCTGCACTCACCTATCACATCAGCATCGCCTACAAGATTTACCAAACCAAAAGTCCTGGCTCAGTTCTGGGAACTGAATAGAATCTGCTGTGGAATGCCAGATGTCCGGTGACTATGCTATGCCACTTTTTATCCTCTCCCTTATGCTGCAAAGAGATAATCTGCACTGAGCAGCTATGAGTGTATATCAACACATGCAAAATACCTGCATGGGAAGCAGAACCATGACCAAACCTGCACTGCTACCCACACTAACACCTCATGTCCTGTCTCCTCAATCCTCATTCCCACTCCTCTTGTGTAAACACCTCCAACTACCTATAGCAAGGTTCCCAACCCTTTCACTTTTCTATTTCCTTGCTCTCCTTCTACATGATGACATGTGCTCTGATTATATCCTCACTTCACACAGTGTTTGGAGGTGGGGGGTATGGCAATAACAAACTAGCACCTTATGTGCGACCCAGCTAATACATAGTATTTACCTGGCAAAAGTAGTGGGAGGATGAAATACATGCTGACTGGCTACATAGCAAGAATTAACACTTGATGTGGCTGTTATGCCAATTACAGTAACCATAGGTAAGGGGGGCAAAAAACATGGCTTTAAGTTTAAAGCTTCACATGGTGGCATGAAGCATGCCTGCACTAAATTACACCAGAAAAGAAAAAGTCTCACTGATTATACAAAATAGCATCAAAACTTGGAAAAAACAAAACCAAGTATTTGACAGTAGAAGAATTTGCATCATCCCCTGCTTATTCCACCTCATAGACTTGTTTCTGAAGAGATAGCACAAAGATTAATGAACCAAGGAGCTTTTTTATCTGTTATTCAGTTTTCCTTTTTCCTCTTTTATTTTCACAAGTTTAATTATAACTTATGCCATTAACCTTCTGTAATGGTTGTTCTTTTTTCCTTCTTTTAAATCTTTCAACTATTTGTGTAATATTATTTTACCTTCTCTTAATGGAGAAACACCTTTACAAAAAAAGGTTCTATCTAATCTGACAAATTCTTTCTAATCTGGCACAATTCTACATTTTAGTCTCTCTAAGGCAAATCATTGTTATTCCCTTAAAACTGTATTACTATATTCCATTTTACCTTTTTTTCTGTCTTCATTGCTCATCAATTACTTCAAACTCTTTAAAACTCCATCTGGGCTCTGGATTCTATACCTATGAAAATTTCATGCTATTTTAGCTGCTCATTTGACTATAGGTTTGGACTTGATGAGAGGGTATTTTGAAAGCACAAGTTCCTGCAGAGAGCAGTCAATGAAGAGTAAGAGCCATCTATTATTTCTCTGTGAGGCAGGATAAAGACAATGCTACAGTAGGCTTGTATTGATGCGAGTAGTCGCATGCCATCCATCCTTAAACTGAAGTGGCAATATGATGAAAATCTGGGAAAAAAATCAGGGACAACAAAAGATTTGCTAGAAGTCTACTGGAACCATGCAGAAAGACAACTAAGTACATTACAGGCAAGACGATGCCCGTGTGCCCGAATTTACAGCCACGCTCCATTGTATCGGGCAACTCTTGGAAAGTCCTTGGCTACATACCCAATGCCAACCACAAGTTCAAGGCAGAACAAGCTACCAAAAGGTCATGGGTCATCTCATGTGTACAGCAGGCAGAAATACTAGGCTGGTCTGGACAGGTGTTTGTTCACGTCAGACTCAGGCTCAGCCTCTGAAAGTAGGCTTATACAGCAAATCTCTACAGACTGCACATACCCTCAAGGAAGTTAGTGGAATATCCCTCAGTAATTTCAATGGCTCTGGACTGGATTCCACATGTACATATAGTGAAATATGAACTTTTTCAGAGGTGTCGTGCACTGAACAAATTCCTGGTTGCTCAGTCCAAGAGTATACATTTTCTTTTTAGAGAATATACTTAGAATGAATATAGACATCTTTCTAATGGTCTGTTTGATATTTATTTACAAAAATAAGCAAATATCCATAAAAAGAGAAGCAGTTCTTTATAAATTTATCTAGACCATAATGCAAATAATGTAAATAAACCTAGATCATAAATTAGTCTTCATCTTCCCTGATTATGTTTAAATTCTGTAAATGCCATTCCAATTCAAATTCTCTTTCTATAAAAGGATATCTAGAACTGAAATATTCTGTGAACAAGTGCAATTGGATTATAGGAAGAGATTAGCTGCTACTTTGTTCTACATAATGCACATCTTTTTTCTCTAGTCACGTTTGTCTTCCTGAGATTTTCTTCTCATCACAAGCAGCACATGTACTTACAGTATTTCCTTCATATATTTAACCTGCAATTATTGCAAGATGAATGTCATTTTGCTATTTCTCTATGTTGCTTCTTTGTGGTGTTTCTGCCCTCATAACTACTGTTTCTTTCAAGTCAATTCAAAGTTAAATTAACCCACTGAAAAAATAATACTGCAAGTAAGAGGTCTTTCTCAAGTTAAAATCATACTAGATTATTACAAATATAATAAATTAAAATGACAGTGCAAACAGATATTCTAAAATATTTATTTCTATCTGTCAGTACATTGCAGCAGGAGTTTGGGCCGATTCCCACTCTACTGTTTATCACCAGTGTTTATTTTGTTCCAGTTCTCATACCTCCTCTCAGCTGAAGGTGCATTTCTCAACGGCATTATTTCATTTTAGTCCTAAAAATTATCATGCAATAGAAACCTAACTTCAGCTTAAATGCTTGGGAATAATGTACATTTGAAATCATGAGGCTTAGACCTTGGAACCAAGCTAGAGAAAGATTTACTAGAGGAAAGACTATGTAAGGGGTTATTTTGCACAAATTGCTGCTTTGGCTTAAATCTAGACCATTTTTCAATTAGTATTTTATATTAAACCTTGACTCTTTGGGGGACTGAAAAAAGTACCTCTCACTTCTTTAGTTACTACCTAATTATGCTTCTGCCCACTTTAAAGTACGAATATTAAGATTTTTCTTTCATGCTTTTAACTAAAGATGTAACTTGGAATGTAAACATCTCACAGCAAGGAATTAGCAAATCATGTTTAAACAAGCAAACAAAAAATTTCTCTGGTCTCTGCTTTAGTTGCTGTTCTGTCACCAGTGTGTGTGTAGGCTCTAAGTCATAAATAGAAAGGCTTCTTCTCTGAAAAGCAGTTTTTACTAAATGTGTGCACAATCAAGTTGTGTATGGAGAGAGAATAATTATTAAAACGATGTTGGTTATACAGGTAGTTGATTTTATGAGATTATCTAGTTCTGAATAAAGTATTAAAAATTTACACACATACATGCACTCACAAAAGCCTATGAGTAGTTTCATGAGTATCCCTCATGAAAACATGATTCAAAAGTGTGGGAATGGAAGAACCCTAACTGTCCATGAATTCTCTATGATACATAGTTTTAGTAACATAGAGAAGAAACATAACTTTTCTAATCTTTTTCTGTGTAGCATAAAAAAACATTCCATATTTTATGCATTAATGTTTCACGAGTTTCAAATTACATTTGCAGAGAAGTGTAATGTATTTTGAGTAGCTTCATTTATACTTTTCACTTTTTTATAATTAAAAGAAAAATGAGCTGGTTACCTACTGAATTATACAAGAGCAAAAAATCATAGATTTTTCACTTAATTGCAGAGTATGTAGGATACATAGAAAATTAGACATCTATATTGACTGCGCCATTGTTCAGATGAAACATCTTTTAAGAAGACAGAAAGCAGGAATACTAACTGCTCTGGCCAGTAAAGTCTGAATGATACTTTCAGTGACAGTAGAATGTTAACCCTATTCTCTAGCTAAATTCACAATAGTTCCCCCTGCCCTTGTCTAAAATCTCCCTTTTTTCTTTTCCTCATCTAATTTGTTGCATGATGTTCTATGAATACCTGCCAACATTCCACAGAGTCAAGGATGGGTTTCACAAAAGCATGAATATTTACAGTACTATTGAGTCTAGTAATTTGGGATGCTTCTGACTGAAAGACACCATATAATTATAATGTAATTTCATTACTGGAATTGCTGAAAAGACACTTCTCAATACAAAAAAAATCTACAAAAAAGTAGATAATGTACATTATTTTAAAAACAAATACGGCTCACTGATGGTATCAAGAAAACTCCCACTGTTTTGCATTAGACAGAATCTAACTTATAAACTCATAAAACCCTCTTCAGATTCCAAAGTGAATTGATCTTCCTGACAGAAATCGGACAAAGGTGGTGTATCCCTTTTTTATGCTTTCGCAGTCACAAAAGCTATAGATATTACTTTGGCACCTCATGGCTATTAATTCATTGTCCAAAGAAGCATTGCACTGGTTGCTTTCCTGAAAAATCTTCAGACAAAAGAAGATAAGTACAAAAACGACTAGGACATTTCTGCACTCCTGAAGAGAATCCTTAAAAGGCGGCATCCATTAGCTGTACATGTACTCCCCAACAGCAAATCAGCCATAAACTTGTTCTGAATGTTATGCTATATTTTAACTAGAAGTCTTATACTTGATGAAAGCAATTACTGGGAGAAATCCTATGGCTGAAACATACAGGAGATCTGACAAGATGTTAATAGCAAATCTTGGATGGCCTATAAGCACAGACACTTAATGAACCCATTTTCCATTGATTTCTAGGAGACTGAGACTTCTAATGTTTTTTTGTTTTGTTTTGTTTGGTTTTGGTTTTTTTTTTGGCTGTGGACCTGCAAGTCCAAGAGAAGCCTTAGAGTGTTCTCAAATATGCCTGTAACTGGAGCAGAAATTTTCAAGATTAATATGCAACGTTAACACTACAGAACCTCACAGCTACTCAACAGTGCCCCAATTTTCAGTATAAATGTTGATACATGTGGCTAAAATACACAATGATGTGCTTGCCATTACTGTGTCAATAACACTTTTCATTGAAGCTGACTAGAACTTGAAAGCACGGAAAAGCTTAAACAGGATATTAGAAACACATTGAGATATTCATTCTCTGACATTGCTGCCCAGATTACAGCATTATTTTGACAGCATACTAAACTTCATCCAAATTCATTTAGGATTTAAATCCAAATTCAAAATCAAAATAATATTTCAGAATTCCAGGTAAGCATGCTGAAAATCAATCTCTGAAAACTATATTTTAAAATGAATCTATCTATCTATAGGACTGATAGTCCAAAAGGACACTAGCACTTCTAATTTGATTTCAGATTATCTTTGCAACAGTTGATTTCTACAAGATATGTAGCACATTTATTAAGCATCCATTTGGCAATTTAAGTTCTCAACTTTATACCATCTGCAGGAGGCCTCTCTTTTCAAAGCTGTGGAAATACAGTGATCTAGCACAACCATTTCAATTCTATGGTATGGAAAAGAAGCATTTGTAAGGACCATTAAAAAAAGTCACTTTCCTTCTTCCTCAAAGCTCCTTGAGATCTTTTTGTGGGAGGTCAAAAGAGACAGAGTTTGATGATCAGCAACAGGAACTTTATGATTACTCATATCAACAGGTTTGTGATTTCCAAAGGAACAGGGTAAAGTGCTCAGGAGATATGACAGTTGTTAGTCCCTTTCTTAAAATACACTGCCAATTTCCATATTTTAATATTTCTACGCTCACACATATCCACCAATTTTGCTATCACAGCTATCATATTCTGATCATTTGAAAACTGAAGTTTTAAGTGAGAAGCTGTGGGACTGAAAAAATGGTACAGAGCGAAAGAAGGAGGTAAAAGAAAGTGCAAATAGCTTTTACCTAGAATCTGAAACATCTTGTTATTCTGAATGGGGAAATGAGGCAGACTCCAAGAATAGAAAAGACAGTACAGAAACAATACAGTAAAGAACAGAAGGGTATGTAAATTAACATAAAAATAAACAAATTTCTATTTCAAAAGAACTATGGCAATATAAATCACCCTTCAACATTTACTAACAGTTGTCACATAGAAATACACAATTTTTTTAGTCATTTTCTGTGTTAGATATGGTGATAAATTCTGCTAAACACAGTCTGGTTTTGACTGATGGCTAATAGTAAACATTTACATTTTAACGACTTCAGTTCATCACAGCTACTAAAAGATTTTTAGAACTATGCACCAGTTGTTTCTTCTGATCCTTGCTTGGACTTTGTACATATAGGGATAAAATATTATTGATGAGATTTAGCAGTAGGTTTAAGTATATATATATATATATATATATATATATATATATAAGTAAGTATATAGCCATTCATCAGTTGTTTCTCTAGTAACAATTAAAAAAATCCTACACTTTCATGATTTTTTTTTAACACTGAAGAGTTCCACCAATTCAACTTTTAACTGATCACAACAATTATTTCTTTGCGAGAGAGGACACTTGTAGGGATTCACTAAGTAAGGCTGTTTTGATAGTAACTGCTTAAAAGTTGTGAAATGGAATCCCGTATATGAGGAAGACAGTCTCTGTGATAAAAAGTACAGCCCAAGATGGGATGGATGGAGAAGAAGGAGGAGTAGGATAATTAGTGGGAAACAGATTAGAGAGGCAAGTGAATATACTCCAGCTGCAATACACCACACCACCACTGCTGGAAAAGCATGTGGCAAAGGTAAAGGTTCAGCCAGTCAATGCTGTTAAAATACCAAATGAGTTTGGTATCACTGATCCACCTCAATCTCATCAGTATTTTACTGGACACCACATTAGATTTACTTGTTTAGAAAAAGGAGGAGTTTATACTATTTTTGGTGCCTAAAACTTCTATTATTTATCAAGCGTTTCAATTTCTGCCCTGCACAATAAAAAAAAACTATATAATTACACTTGTACATCCTTCAGCATTTATCTAAGTTCACTTTTCCTTTACTGCACTTGGATAATATCAATATTTTTTTAACCATTACATACAGAGGATATTAGTATCTCTATATTAGTATCTATAATACGGTAGGTATAAATTTAGACATACACGACTCATGAAACAATCCACACTTCTATTGATGAGCACTGGTCAGTGGAAGAACTTGACCTCTCAGTACACGAAGTGGCTCACTGGCATGCAAAACTATTATTGGTATAGTGTTTGACATCTAGAATTCGATTTTCAATTAAGCAGGGCATTTGTTTCAAAAGAACTGAACTTATGGACAGAGGAGACAGCTAGTAATTGAAAAAATGTACTTTCCTTTCCAGGACTTCTCATGACTCTAGAAATATTATTTTAAATGAAACAGGAAATTAACAATAATTTTAAAAAATGCATACTTGAAGTTAAGACTTCTAGGTCCTTATTTAGGCATCCTAACCCAAAAAGCATGCTTGCATGTTCGGCAAACCCAAGAGCAAAACCAATTATTTAGAGGATTTAAAAATTCCTAAATTCAAGCACTCATTTAAGAAACCCCTAATGATGATATTCTTTGCCAAATTTGAATTACGGCTGCGTGCCCATGTCCTTTTTCTTGAATGTCTCCTTAATAATCTTGTAATGAAGAATTTGTGAATCACTGATCAGGGATATAATTACTCCATGTAAAAACTTACTCCTTCTCATCGAAGTCCATTATGTAATCTATTCTAACATGAAAAAGAAGAGTGGAAGGTACCTTGTCAGGTCTGGGCACTAAACCGTAATGACCAAATGTTTTCCTAAGAGCAATATAAATACAAAATTTCTCATGAGTTCATTACTTGATTTAGTAAACATCAGTTTTCCTTCAGATATAAACACATAAAAAGATGGTAGACCCAAACAGCTTTTAAAAGGAAGATTTTAAACACTCACAACATATAGCTAGGCACACAATTTAAAAAAAAAAAAAAAAAAAAAGGGAAAAAAAGAAAACAGGAAAAGTCCTTCTTACCATTCCCACTGACATAAAATTTGATGCAAAAGCTTAGAGAAATGTAAATACATGAAGTAAATCCCAAACCACCCGAATATATCACTGCTATATATTATTTTATATATAGAGACACACATCTGTACTATACATATGTGCTTCTAAATGTGACTCCATAATACTTGATTACTTTTAAGGAGAAACAGTCCTATTGCGTTTACTATCCAGCCAACAGCTCCAGATCAGTTAGAGAGTACAGAAGCTACTTTTTCAGCAGTGCCTCTTTAAATCATTTGTTCACAATTCAGCTGATTCTTAACAAGGAAAAAAAAGCAAATAAGTCCATATGGAAGACATGCACATATTCCTACTCTATACAGACACAATGAATCAAGCCATCCCTTCCTCCCAAGCCCATCATGTCTTAGAATCTCACAGCTGCAATCATGTTAGACATGAGTGTGCTTATGCACAAAAACAAGTGAAAGCTCTCCACATTACAAGATCATGGAATAAAAACCCCACTCTGTTACAGAATTATTTCAAGAGATTCTCCAATCTTTCTTTGAAACCAAATTTCTGCTCTTAACAATATTAAGTAATTTAAATAATGTATCTTTTAACTGAGAGATATCTTTTATATTCAAGGCTATATTTAGTTACACATATAGAGATAAGAAAAGACAGAACAGGGCATTTTTAATGGTGTAACTTGACCTAACCTGGCACCAGTTTTGCACATGCTCTTTACTGACAGATCACAAAATTGTAAGGTAAAATTAAAGACAAAGCTTATAATACTGTCAATCAATATGCATAAAGTAAACATGGTGGAATAATAAATTACTTGCTACATTTGTAACTGTAATGAACGCGGCAAACAGCAACCAATAAAGATGACAGAAGATGAATGTACTGTGTCTAAATAAACACCTTTGAGTTTTCATGGACATAAAATAAAATAATAATAAACCCTAACATCCACTTCTACATTATTTGTAATTAAAATACTGGGATAATTATTCTGTTCTCCATTCTTCTCAGCAAAAGAAGGAAGGGGAGACACAGGTGAATTAAAATTCTTGTGGTAACCCCATTAATGTCTCAGCTCATTGAAAATAACAGCATATTTATTCATGTTCTGACCTACAGATTGTTCTGTACAGCTTGATGGTGCTTTTTGCTACAAGAATGGTGAAAAACAGCAAGAAATTTGGCTTAAGCAAAACACATCTGGTCTATCTAGATGGACTATTTAGATTAATGGTATCAAGGGCTATGGCTACTTTGCACCTCTGGCTTTGCAAAAGATGACCAGCAGCAGAAGCTTGATTCTTTCTGTATTGACTGCTGCTTAACTGTTAAAAAGAATTTTGTATAGCAAGAACTACTCAATGAAATTCTCAGGAAGGCTATCTCATAGATGTCATTTGAGAATTGTTTTCAGATGAGAAAGGAAGTAAAGGACAGTTCAAGATAAAACATTTAAATAACCATATCTCTCTAGGTCATAAAAAATAGTAATTACCAGAAACTTTTATTAGAAAAAGGACATAGTTTCACTAATGGGTGGATGTCTTCAAACTTAATAAGCACTACTACAGGACTCCATAGCCCTCTAATGCTAATAGAGTCTGCTGACAAGCTGATACAAAACCTTCCTCTTAGAGCCTAGTATTATGTCTCTGACAAGGATCAGAGAACAGAACAAGGTAATATCAAACTGCTGGTCTTGGGAAATATATCAATAACTACAATTAAGTTAAGTGGCTGCCTTAGAACTTAACATTCACCCAACACAATTTATATGTATAAGTTTAATTTATATGTATACGTTTAATTTATATGTATATCTACTTTCTGGTTTACCCTTTTTTAAACTTGTAGTTTTTAACATTTTTAACCAAGATAGCTGCAAGGGAATAGTAACTACTGCTGGAAGAGAAAGAAAAAGAACACTGGAATAAGTGAAGGCAATGACAGAAATTAGCAATTATTTGAGTAAACAGAAACAAAAAGATTGATAGGTGCTAACAAAGGCCAGTTATGAAAGTTAACCGAGCTTATTAAAAAAAGCTATAATTACAAGAGAAACTTGCAGGTACAATTGCATCCTCCTTGTTAAACATGAAGATCCTGGACTTAGATCATACCAAATTTAGCTCAGTGGGGAAAATTGCATATATTTATTATTAAACCACGTATTTGCAAACCATGTTGTCTCCATACATCTGTAGTCTGGGTTACATTTCTCATACAATGGGAATCTGTGGAGCCAAATTTCATTAAGGAAAACTATCCGTAAATAAGTAACAACAAAAAGTAACTTTTAAGATTTAATTAAGCATTACAAAACCTAGGCACAGGCAATACTTGAATATAGATAACCTGCACATACTAATAATTTTTGCTGGATAATCATCTGATATAAATGTTCTCATAGAAAAAAAATGACTCCTTGTGCAAACTAAGACTGTAGGGAACAAATGTTATATATGGCTGTATTTACACATATACATACACGTTTTTATACCTATATTACAGATGTGTAATTCTGTGTGTGCATTAACTTGGAAAAATACCTTTCCAAGCATAAATTTGGAGTCAGCATCCTCATAAGCTGGATTTAAAGCTCTCTTTTTGAAGATACACTGAAAAAGAATTTGCATCTAACTCTTGCCCTGATATCAACTCCTATGCACACTACTCTTCATCTTCCATGGATTATGATTTATTTTGAGAGAAAAGATACTGACAAATACAAAAAATAAAAATGAAAAAATGAAAGAGTTGTCTCAAAATGAGACAAAGGTGAGGAAATCAACAGATTTACTAACCAGTTTTGATTTCATAACACATTTGTCTCTTTTTTTAATTTAACAAATGTTCACTGTGAATCTTGTTACAGTAAAGACTCTTTTTAGACACAGCTCAAAAAATTATAAATTATTATAATCTCAGAAAGTTTACATAAAACTGCACACAATCTGAATTATAGTTTTTATTAATATTACTGTGGAACATTATTGCTGACAATAACGAGTTTTATTTCACTATTTCAACAGTAAAAATAAGTTATATTTCAAATAAAAATATTCTTTTATTAATTTTGAAATGACAAAATGCTTTTGGTGATGTTAAAAAGGACTAATTTTGCTGACCCTCTGACATTCAAATTGACAAATTTATACTCTTTTCTTTCACTTTCATTGATTTATTTTTCTTACCATCAACATAAAATTCAGATAGGTCAAAAAGAAAGGCTTTTTGTATTCGTAGTGTAAATAGTAGGATAATTAGTAGCATAACTAAAATTTTGTATTTCACAAGACATGTATTCAGTTAACTTCCTGTCATTACCATATTATATCTAAGTAATTCCATTTTGGTTTGAATAACAAGAACTGAATAGTACATAGGCTATGGAATATAATTACATTTATGAAATAACTGCTGTAATAATAACATTTGTAGTTAAGGCATTTTCCAGCTCATGTTTTGTAAACTAGACTCCTTAATAAAAGTAAACTTAGTAGAAAGGTATCTTTATATTAAAAAATATTTTTATAATAAAACATACACGAATTATTGGCATTAGCAATTTCTAAATTAAATTCTTAAATTCAGATTTAAAACATAACTTTAATCCCATCAAAGTTGTAATATCCTCCCTTTATTATCCTCATTCACATGTTCCTATTAATGTAAAGTAGGCATAACTTAAAATTTACTTAAAAATTGCATGCACTAAAGACAACCCTCACTGTATACATACAGATTGTGTACAGTCAATCAGTCTTTACTGTAAATGCTAATGTAAAGTGTAGCATTAATTATCTAATTACTTTTGACATAAATAAAGCAGGAATTTATATAAAACAGCCTCTTAAATGCTCAAATATAGGTGAAAAAAAACCTGTGGAATCTCTTTAACAAACAGCTATGTTATTTCCTTCTGTTCCTAAAACTGAATGCAATAATACTGGTTCTAGACAATATTTACACAGTTTTTTTACTAAACATTTAAAATATATTATGATCAATAAATATTCTGCAAAGATCTGCTTATCTTTTGACTTGATTTCTTTTTTTCTGCATCACTTAATTATACATGAGCACTGGTCTGCATAAGATCTGAAGGAATTGTATTTTGCTTCAGTACTCTTTACTAAAGAATGTCATTAATCACAGTTTAATCTGTTTCATAAACCAGTTTTATTCCATAAAGCAGTAACACTTTAAAAGAGCTTACATGGAGACTGCATTTCAGTATCTCATGGGTAGGGGCAGCTGCTAATTTATTGTCACAATTATCACAATTACTATTAAGAAAATAAAGATCAAAATATTCTTACTGCATTTATGTTTTGGTTAAGTGAACAATAAAAATATCCATAAAAAGCTGAGAAGCATGGAGATCATGTACTAATTTACTAGAAACATGAAAGAAGAATTTACACTGCAGTAGAACTGCCAAACTGCAGGCTTTCAGGAACTTTAAAGAAATAGAAATTTAAAACATACTTTTCTAACCCCATCCAAATCACAGGTGCCAAATTCAACTGAATAAATAATTTGTCATGTAGAAGTTTATTATTGCTGAACAATGTGAGGAAAAAAAACAAAACAAAAAGAGTCCAGAAAGACTCTGATCTCTAAGGCTGCTGAGGTGCCATTTAAGAAGCAGAGGGAAACAGAAGGCCAAACAGTCAGCAGTCACTCTGTTCCCAAAACCAAATACTATTCAAGGGTACAAACTGCAAAAATTCAAATGTAAATCACTGGGAGGTAACAGACCAGTGGGCTCAGCCCCTGGGCATTTCTAAGGATGCTTATTAGAGTCTATGATCAGGATCCTCCCACTGATCCCCTATTGGCAAACTATGCCTCTGAATAACTGTTATTACTTGTAGGGAGTCTAATTTATTTTCAGAACCTAAAATAAACAAACAAACAAAAAAACTAAAACCAAAACCAACAAGTGTAAAAATAACTACAGGCACAAAACTAGCAGAAAATACTGCTTCTGAATAATATGCAGTTACATATTGTTTTGACTGCAGGGTAAAGGTATTGACTATCTTAAGTCTGGGATGGTATGCTATGGGTAAAGATCTCAACAGATGCACATTTCTCTTGAAGATGAAAAACCTCCCACTTCTTATTCCCTATAGTGCAATAAGTCAATCAGCTTCTTTCTATGATTTGTATACAAAAACCACTCCTTTTTCACTCAAACCAGGCATACACCTACTTTAATTGGTGGGTTTGTCTCGCATCTATCTATGACTTCTCACCATCTGATGAATTCTCAAAGCATGCAAAAGGCAGACGATGCATCTAGCATACAGCCTGCATGAAAGTGCAGTGCATTGTTGCACTATCCCTACAAGCAGCTTGGGAAAGTGATAATGTTTCAGATGGCACAAAGAAAATATTAACTATCATACAGCCAAAGCAAGATCTTCTAGGGCTAGGCCTAACCATGCCTCACTCAACTTACCTCTGACATGTCACAAAAATATGGTATTGCCATTTCTACCTTATAGTTTGTGCTGTACAGGATCTGTCCTGGTGTGACAGCAAGCTCTGTAACCTCAATGTTTCTTTCCACATTCTCATACAACTCTTGATCATATAAATTCTGAACTCCTGAAGAGCTGCTAAATTAAATTCTTAATAGTGGAAAACTTAGAGTCTAACCTTCATGTGACTGATACAGTACGCAGCAGAAAAAAGGCAATAAAGTCATCCAGATTTGCATTCTGGAAATTGCTCTGACATTCTGTTTCCTCTGGGTTGTTCAAACAGCAAAAAGCATACTAAGTGACTCTTCACCTGTATACCTTAGAATATGGTTGGCTTTTTCTCCCAGTACTAGTTCTGAATGAAAGAGTATGTCATCAAACCTGAGTATTAAGGACTTGAATTCAAAGATAATCTTGGTTAGATCACAGAGTTACATGCTATGAACTTTCACTCTAGCTTACATGGGATGGAACTTGAACATGGAAATATTTGGCACTTTATAACATGCTGTTTATTTTCATTTTGTATTGATAAAAGAAGTATGCTTAAAACAGTTGGAACAAAGAAAATGAAAAAAATTAAACACCCCTTTGCACAGGACATATTGAAGACCTTTACCGTATTTTGACAGAGAAGACTGTGTATTCTCCAACTTTTATGGGTTTAATGATCCGTTTTCATAAGCAGATAGGACCTTTCCTTAGTACAAGGACATGGACAAATGCCAAAACCTACATATCGTATCTACAAATATCCTTAAATGAAAGAACAAGATCTTCAATTACAGTGCAAGATTTTTTTTAACTCTTAAACAACTTGAATAAGTTATCCATGTGAGTCTAAAACAAACTCCATCCAATCCAAGAAGCATTATCTTTTCACATGTTCACTCCAAAATATTTTAAAGTGAATAAACCACACACAAATTATAAGTGCACAGGAAAGTGTAATGATAACTCTTCTCCCAAATCTCAGCATGTTCACAGAAGTAACATTGATTTAAAAATAAATTAATGAGATCAAAAGCAGGCTTCATTAAAGTCATACTACTGTAAAATTTATACGCTTTCTAAATCATCTTCGTATGTTTCCAAAATTCTACGTTTATTCACTTCCTTTAACAAGTTTTAAAACTAATGACTAAACTAAGGATCAAAGCCGGTGATAGGCTAAGTCTTCATAAATGCACAACGGGGTTGACCATGTAATATCTTGTTAAAAGTTGTTTTCTTACAAGAAAAAAAGAAAATAGTTTGTCCCTTTGTTTTCTCATATTTTTTTCAAGATTTACTTTTATGTGCATTTTTTTTCCCCTTTTATTTTTTTCTCCAGATTTTTAGCTGGGGGGGAGGAAAAAGAACCAAAAAATCTAACAACCAGGTAGAGCTCAAAACATGAGGAGAAATTGATTTATTTAACACATTTATCCATTTTAATAGAAAAGGAATAGTAATGCTGTTCATCACACTGAAATAGTGTATCTTTTTGAAGAGGGGATGAAATAGGAAGCTAACGGACACTAATTCTTTTCAAGCATAAAATCAAAATAAATACATGAACATGGAATCACATTATTACTTACAGAACTGCAACTGGCAGATCATTCATAACATCTTACGAATGATATGCCAGTAGTATTCAGAGACTTAGCAGTGAGAAGCTACATCTTTCTCCATGTCTCATGAATGCTCCTGACAACATATCCCCTACATTTAAGAAAGGAACAATAAACAGTGAACCCTAAAATTGCTGTGTGGTGGGAGAGAAGAGAAGAAAGGAAACAAGTAAATCAATATAAAGGAATATGAACACAAATAATTACCTACATAGTTGTCCAAATGGGAAAAATTGAAACAGACAATAAGAAAGAGTAAAAAAACCCAAAGCAATTTGCATGTAAGATTTTTTAAAATTGTTATTTAAAAATCTTTATAGTATCTAAAAAAACATTTTAAGGAGACAATGTGAAAAAAACCCACTGAGCTCAAATACTACAAAATATTGGGAAAAAGTGGTCAAAGAACAATAGAAATACAATAAAAGTAATATATTAATCTGAGAACCAGAACAAAATGTCTACAGTTAGTCTATGGAGTATAGGTTAATTCTGCTTAGAGTTTAGCCATGAAATGAAGCATTTCAGCTGAAGAGCAGCAGGAAAGGTTACCTCTGAAGCACTGGTACCTCTACTGGAGTCCCCTCACTTGAACAGGGGAATAATTCTCCCTAGCCCTTTCTAGATACATTATCTCAAACATTATTTATTATGTGCTGTTCACAGCATGCCATAGGCAACTTGTAATCAGAAAAGGAACTCTGTCTTATTAAATTGAAACAAAAAGGTCACCTTATAGAGAGAAGAATTTACAATTGATAAAATTATCTACAAATGTGAAATGCAAGGGTTTTCTCACAGTAGAAAGAGAAGTGTTTTTCTGACTAATGTAGGCACTTTCATTCAACCTTATTACAATACACAATGTTCAATGGGGAGTCAAAATTATTACTGGGTAAGTCTATGATAGCAATAGCAAGACCCAAACAGGAAAGAACTCTGAATGTGAAGCTGAATAACTATTAAAACTGAAGATGAAAGTCCGCTCTGGGACTTAACCAAAAAGATATGCTATATTGAGAAATTATGCAAAGAATTTTTCTGTAGGCGACAAAAGTATACCTTCCAGAAAAAGTCAGCAAAATACAGGGCCTATTTCATCAACAATATTCCCCAAAAAATCATGATGAGGTTCTTACAGTTATATAATTCTGAACATCACTGCCACATCAAACCTGATTTCCTTCTTATGCATCTACTTGTGGATAAAAAAATGGTTTGATGCCATATTTAGAAGAATATTTGTTTAATATATTAATAATTTATTATATTTGTGGTCTTCATGTATTTATAATTTTAGAATCTGGTGTACTAAATTCTATAGTGATGAGTCCATATGAAACACTGTCTACTAGATGAAGTCTTTTTCAAACGGCATATTACTTTTGTGTGTGAACTCGGGTATCATCTTCTGGATGTAAATAAAATGGTTGTATTTACCAATGACCAATCTAACACATTGAAAAAAGGTTAAATTGTTATCTCACAGACAACCACCATGACAAATATTCTGAACAATCAAACTGAAGTAGTAACAGTTTTTTAATTCTACAGCACCTTTTATCAGAATGCTAAATAACATCATATTGACTTTGCTTTTAAATACACAGTGCTAAGATCTGGAAAGATCAAGTGATAGATCCAGCACCAGTCAATCTGTGACAGACCAAAAAAGAAAACAGATTTTCTCAATACCACTGGAGGAAATTACATTAAAATTAGGGAATTAAAATTAGATGAATACTGCAGTTAAAATATCAGAGATAGAATATCTTAAATAACCCTCACATCAAGTTGTCAACGGCAAACAGAGATAGTATCTCGATGGCCTATGATGGCTATCTAGTATCCTGGGATCATCATTAAAACTCACTATTTGTATTTCAAGATTAATCTACTGATAAAAACTTCATCATTTGAAGTTGGATATTATACTTTCTTTCCTATTTCTTCTTCCACCTCCCACAACAAATTACGTATTAAATATAAGTGATGTAAGATCATCAACCCTTTAAAAGCTGTCAGTATGTTTTACAGCCAGCCTCTATTTTCAGATTCTACCTCTCTATCAGGAATGAAAAGATTATACTTCTGCAAGTCATTTTACAGACAGGGATAGGACTGTTCTTTAAAGTCAGAAAGAGGGAGACCATCTACATCAATCATTACAATTTAGAGATATCAATTAATCCCCCAATCTCTAGTTATATATGTACTATTATATCCCATTGCAAGCTATAGATTTTGCATAAAATAAAGAGATAATATAAGCCAAAAGTACAAATTCCTAATACCAAGATTGTAACAGCCACACACTTGTGCTGTACCTGCTGGGTACAGGCAGTACCAAGAATATTGGCTCTGTCCCATCATGTAAAAAGGTTCAAAAGTATTATATATTACAGATATTGCAGCAACTGGATGACGTAGGTATGCTCCAAAAAACTGTAAACCTTGAGGACTAAATGGACAAATCCTACACTTATCTGCACTCCACAAAATATATGTCACTCTCCTGACTCACTTGTAAGTGGGAATGTGTGTTTTGGCCTTTTATTCTCTTACAGCCACTAGTAAAGGTCAGCAGAGGTATCAATCTTATGGAAAAAGGGAGGACTGGAGAAGGAAACATGCAAGGGTTTGCAACTGCATTTTTAGGTGTACTTCAAGTAGACAGAGGAGAAATACAAAGCTTAGGTTTATATCACTCATGTTTCTCCCTCTAAAATAATAGTAACATCAGTAAAGCAGGCAGATGAAAAAAATAATCTTGTAAACAAAAGAAAAGATGTAAACAGTTTAATTATAGAAATTCTTGTCTATCTAATGTCACTTAACTGTTAAAGTAATTATTAAAACTTGTACCTTTACAAGGTACTACAGAGGAAAAGCAAGCATGTTTTATATTATGTTTATGGTGTTATTCATCACTTTTGAGATGAAATTCCCACTTGAAGTGTACTGTGGAAAAGTAAAATTGATTTCCTCCTTCTGGTAAATAAAAGTAAAGCTATATTCTGCCAGCTCCAGGGGCGTCAGCAGAACAGTTTTACCACTGTAGCTGTATGTCTGTCAGTGTTCTGTTATAAACAAAGCTGCCAAAGTTCATGAGGGGGTAACGCAGAAGCTCTCAGTCTAAAAGTACAGAAAGTTTGAGTTCTTTTCAGTGATAGGCAGACAGGAAGGAAAAAAAAAAAGTTATTTGAAATGTCCCTAATTCTATTGCCTCTTTGGTTCTTTCTTCCTTGGGAAGTTAGCAGTGTATGGATTTTTAATGTGAACAAAGGCCCAAGGAAGTTCTATTGAAAAAATAAACAAGACATTTATAACAATAATATTGACAGATGTATATCTTCCTGGAACAAAGAACTAAAGGAAAAACCACTTACAACACAGAGGTTTCTGTTCCATCCGTGGCAATTCAGTATAACAAACACATGACAGTTCTGAAGGAACTGTTTTCTTCCACTATATAAGACATTTTAGAGATTATCCTCTTCTTGAGAATCATAAAACAAGTAGTTTCATGAACATTGGATTTTTCAAAAAACAACAGTTCAACAAAAGCCGAAATTGCCGTACAAAGGAGTTATGATCTCATCTGAATGGAGGCAAAGTGAGCCATTAAAAGGAAGACATAATACAAGCCAGATTTCCTGCCCAGCTTCCTCTGACCTCTGTTGGCAGAACTATTTTCCTCTTGCAGTAAAAAGCGTGCCTAGAAATTGTTCTTCTCACTATGCAAGCTCTGTCAGGAGAACACAACCAACATGCTCGTGCAGTGGGAAGGATCACATCATCAAGTATGCTCATCAACACACATCCTTGATGGTTCTCTAATTGCAATGACTTATGGGGAGTCCTCCAACTCAGTTTAAAAATCTCACTCCAACAGCAACCCAGCATTAAGCATTGCTTAAACCTTGCTTAATCACCTTACTAATCTTTAATATAAAATATCATCTTGTCATAACTAAAATATAGAAAATTGAATGACCTTAACCCTGATGTGCTACTATATCCACACAACAGGGTATGCTGTGAATTTGTCTTCCACCTTAACACTAAATTTCCTGCCCTCCATCCAGTTAAATAAGCTCCTTCCTGTTATTCTAATATAACATCTTGTGAGGAAACCCGTACCTGAATTGTTATTTTTTATTGAGAATCATCTTACACAGCCATATATCAAACCAAACATTTGTTGTTGTTCTCTAATACCCTCCTATCGGGCACTTACATGACTACTGACAGGTTTGAGATTACTGTGTTGGAACCTATTTTTGTGTGACAGCCGCAGTGCAGATACTTGTCGATATACTGGTGCTGAATGCTAATCACTACTACAGTCTGGGAACAATTGCCAGCTACGTCACTTATAACTAGAATGAAGAGAAAGGCCTTAATTGCCTTATCATGTGCTTTGTGCTTCCTGCTGGAATGGCTAGAAACCACTAGGAAATACTAGGAGGGATAAAGTAGTTATAAACCAGTAGGAATTTCAAGGGTTAATGATAAAAGCAGTTCCAAAAGTCACTTAAGGAACTCATTACTCTTCTTCATATATACAATTTTAATGCTATTCAAAAGAGATCTTGATTGTTTGTATGAAAACTGACTTGAACACAGGTTATGAATAAAATACATTTAAAGATATAATGTGGGATATAGGCAGGACACAAAGCAAACATTTCCATTAGTTTGGATATTCAGCTATATCACTTGACAATATTCTCATAGAACAACTTTCTATAAAAATAAGTATTTTTAACTATTAAAATGTCATTTAAATTTTATACACTACACTATAATTTTAATAATTCAAAATTCATAGAACAGATGCAAAGTAGGTACTTCTCTGATGCTAATTAAACAGCATGCTCAAATAGTATTTCCTGTAAATAAAAGCACCTCTTCCTTTTTTTTCCAAAGAATGATCATCAGGGTGTACTCATAATTTATATTTAAAAAAAAGTGGGAAAGACAACCCAGAAAAGAAAAAGAACACTTTTAAAAAGATCTGTGTGCTCAACATTTTCAAAACCTTGTAATTAATATACACAAAATACTAAAATTAAGAGAGAGAATAAACGCTGAACAGAGTGTTCATGAAATATCCCTAGCTGCTGGCAAAAATATTCTCTTTGTCATTTAATGATGATGAAGCCAAATAACTGTTGCTGGAATGAAAGCAGGCTGATGAAGAAGGCTTCCAATTGAAGCGAGGGATATAACAATTTATATTTTTTCTTAGTAGTTCTTCTATCTGTACAATTTCTCTCTAAATTTCATTACTTTTTGTATTAGATGTCCCTTTCAACAGATAGTCATATGTTGATCAAAAATGTGATACATTGCTTTAATATGCCTGCGTCCTGTTGTATGTTAAATTGTTTGTTCATACAGCCAGCAAGTTCTAAGCAGTTCACAAAATATCAGAGGATCAGTAATTAATGTTAACTTCCAGGGGAAATTAGCTTGTTGTGAAGAAAACTTCTCTGGTATTTGATCTAATTTGTGCAAGATCTGACAGAAACAATCAGCTAACTTAAATAAACAGATTGTGTGTTAAAAACTGTTAGCACATACTGAATACTTACATTATTTGAACACAAAGTACATTAAGTTTAACAGTACATTAAAAAGTGAATAAGGTATTTATTAAGCATGAATCAGTTCTAAAAAGCATGGTATGAAGTAACTTTAACAATTTTCATAGGGAAGGCAAAAAGATACACAGTATGATGATTTGTGGACATAATGAACTGGACATGTTTTTTCCAGTTAAAATAGAAATAAATGAGTGTAATTAAAATACTGCTAAAAGCACAATTTATGCATTTAAAAATAAGACATGAATTAAACTTAGATGTGTTTAGCATTTTTTTAGACAGACTTAATTTTACTTCGTTCTTCATCAATAAATTTTCATTTCAAATCTATTTTTTTATTACATACACTATTTAAATAATGCCCCTATGTTACTGTCCACAAACACATTTCAAAATTCTTAAAGTAAATAAATAAATAGTCTGTTTGCCATTCCTAGGTTGATATCCAGTTAATTAAGCATTGGTTTAGGGGTAATTCCATTATAATTTATAAATGATCCAGGAAGTAAATACGTGTGTGCATATATACATAAACATACATATACCAAGAGTTACTCTGTCTACAAACACACCAGCATGTATCCTTGCTATTTATTAATAAAATCAAATTTTAAAAAGACTATTGTACAAGATATTTTGCTTTCATCAGAGATTTAAAAAAGACAACAAAACAAATTAAAAGAAGAAAAATGTTTTCCATTCAATTTACCAATTTCTAACAAGAGTTAGATATCTATGGTTATGGGTGTATATATGTGAATGAACGAATAAATCCTTAACCCACCATATCTTTTTCTCCAGTTTGCAAGCTGTCACCCGTGAAAAGTATGGTGTAGATGGTAGGATGATACTGTACCTGATTGGCTCTGGAGGTGGTCATGGGATCAGATGGAGAGGACTTGGTGGTAGTTGGGGAAGATGGCAATGTCTGGGAACAAAGCAGTTCAGGAGCAAATCAACCTTTACAAGCCTTAGACTGAACAGTTAAAAAAATAAATAAACCAACAAAAGTAACATAACTAGAAAATTAAAATAAATAAAAAATGCCTAGGACAAATTCTTTTTCCTACTCATTGGAACTTAATGGAATTTAAAGTCAATTGGATAAATAATGCATGTAAATATGCATGCTTATGCATGTAAAAACAAATTCATGACTTGAAATCAAGATGGTGAACTCACATAAATACTCAAAAATATCCTGACCACATGAGGAATATATTCTTTACTCTCTCCTCCTCTTGGGGAAAATGAAGGCTATAGTAAACACAAATTCCACCAAGTTCAATGAGCACACTAGAAACAGTTCTCAGTCTACAAACAAACAGGGCCAACGTCTGAAAGAAGTTAGAGACGTTTACTTTGGCACCTTATAATGCACTATTCTATAGCACAGACTATAGCCAGCAAACTGTGTTCCATATCTTACAACAATTACACTGAAGCTAGTGAGTTTTTAGCAATATACTGACCGCTAAAATATTTATTGATCCTTTTTAATCAAGAGGCAGGTGAAAAAATGTAAACATCAATCTCATGATGGATGAACATGCAACTAATACCTTCACAACAAATTACTACAATATATTTATGATTAGTGTTAAAAATGTTCATTTAGTTAAGCAAAGGTTAATAACTTAACATCAGGCCTGTGTTCAAAATAAACACCAAAAAGTATTAAGAGTCATATTTATTGATCATGTTTTCTAAATAATATACATGAACTTAACATTAATTCTTGAACATATCAAAAAAGCACTGCTCTGTTTAAAATTTTCATATACACATTTCTCTTTTTAAAGTATTAGATCCTGACAGAATAACTCCTTTTCATTTTATAAATGTAATGAAAATGTAAAATTCCAATTTTCAAAACGTAACATACAATACTTATTCAAAGCATGTTTTCTGACATCTTTGTAATATATAAAAATTATAAAATATCCAAAATTACACTACTTTTACTTTAAGAAATAAGATGTTAAAATGCTATACAATGTGATTTATCATACGGTCATATAATTACTAACCAAAACTATTTAGAAATAAATGAAGCAAAATTTCACACTTTCAGCAGTTCTGTTACTTACAATCATTGACAGTCCCTCATAAAATAGGTATACATACTTTTGCACTAAAACTCTTAATGCATATGAGAAAGCTGGGACACTGCGAATGCATAAAGTTGTGTATTAGCAAAATATGGGCTTGTACATATGCACACACAAATATTTTAGCTGTATGTTAAGCAATATGAAGATCCATTTTTTCATAGTTGGTACATAAACAAGCAGCCAAAACAGGAAAAAAAAAATCTTAAGAAACAGATCCTTATTTTTTGTTTCCAACTTGTAACTCATGTTATAAAACAATACAAACAAAAATAAAACATATACAGCTTAAGTATCAACTGGGACTCTTTCAAGAGGCTTAAGTAAAAAATACTACCATGTGTAGGGCATGATAAAAAATACATAGCTTGGCAAAATGTTATTGGTCAGCAGATGCTATACATTGTGAAAATCAAGACAATTATAAAGGATTCTCCCATGTCTTTCTGTACAGAACATGGGTTCATTCACGAGGGGCTAGAATTATTTAGAAAAAGAAATTTCAGATTCCACAACAGTACAGGGCCAAACCTATTCGATTATAGAATTATACTTCTGATTTTAGTGGGATGATACAGTATCTTTCTTATCAAAGTCTGAAATTGCAATGAACTGATTTTCACCATTTAAGCTTAAACTAATGGGGAAAAAAACCCAAAAAAACCCCAAACAAACAGAATGGAGGACTGCAACTTATCCCGATAGGTTTTCTTTATTATAGTGATATATTAAACTCTCATCCTTAACTAAAAAAACAGTAGTAATAAAAAAATGTTACTATTCTCCAGCAAAACTCTGAAAGTATATTGTAACTAAAGTATTTCAGACATCTGATAGTTTGTGTGATCAACACCACTGCTAACTAGGGCATACGGTATTGTATATTGTTTCGGTATGCTAGGCTAATTAATAAAAGGAAAAATAGTTTGTTCTTCACAGGTGTTACTAAATCTAACTAGTGGATTTATAAGAAAATATGTAGAACACTTCAACACTGAATAATGACCTAATCACTGATACCACAAGTAATTTAAGAAACTGTAAGCATCTCAGTTTTCAATTAATATCAGTCTTCCTAGAGTTCAGAAACGTATGGCTGTGATGAAAAAGGAGTGACGATACTCAGTTCAGGTGACTGTTGAACTATAACATCTATTAAGTAGAAGCATTTCACTATTCCATTTTAGCAAAAGCTTGTTTAAAATACAATGGAAAAAAGATAAAAACATTTAAAAGCAAAACAACTCTATCAACAAACAAGAATCAAGAACAGGCATACACTTTTTTTCCAAATATACACACCAATGACAAAATACTGAAAATAGCAATAAGGTTTTCTGTTTTGTATTTTTTCTTCGTATATCAGGTCGTTTGTGTTTGAGGCTTAATCTCTCTTACTTTGTTTACTGACATAACTGCTTTTATTTTTTATATATCTATAGATATATACAAAAAAGTATATATATGTATTCATATATAAAAGAACTGGCAGCACTTTGTAAAAATTCATCCCTTTTCATGCTTCGGTATAATTCTGGAGACACATTAATTATGGAAACACACCTATTTATTTCTTCAATATTAAATTAACACAAAGTAATTTCTCAAAAAATAAACAAAAAGAAATACAGGCATTTAGATTTTGTATTGAATTTCCACTGGCTGATAAGTAATTTATCGATACACTCTCAATTGCTTTGCAAGAACTTTTAGGCAAAATTACTTCTTAAAGAAAGTTGGACAAAGCTCAATAATTCTGATTTATTACGCAGCATAGAATAATTTTTTTTTAAATTTGGCAAGTGTTTTGCATTAGGCAAGCACTCGAATTTAGTAGTGATTAGGCTTCTGGGAATGAGATGTATAAAGTGATTAGAAATCATGAGATGAATTTACATTACAGAGCTTCAATTTTTGAGACTCAAACATGAGTACTATAATTGAAACTTTCCTGAAATTGCAGGTTGACTGCTGGCAAGGTTATAGAAAAAAGCCAGTTAGAATTTCTACCACACACCACTTCTAAGACGTGGGTTTTTTTAAGCTTTATCTTCAATAGTATAGTCCAAGCCATGGTGAAATTGGTCTTCTCTGTTTTCTCAAATATTGTTTCCTTTCCTATTACTTATAAGACAATGAATGGAAGACTATATTTACAGGTAAGAGAATGTTGTTTGGTTTTACTTTAAGCTTCTAGAACAGATGTTTGAGAAAACAGATTTTATGTAATAAAAAAAGAGCTTAATTTTAAAAATAAAATTCTGTTTGAGCCATATCTGAGTTGTAATATTTTCTGAAAGTCCAAGAAAATACTTCTTCCTTGTGTTGCTCACAAGAATTGATTATACTGTGAGAGACTGCTCTCAGGCTGCACAACATACTAAAGGGTGCAGAAAGATGGTCAAAGCATCACACTTCCATGCTTCATATTTTTGAGTAACAGAGCGAAGATATAGCTGTATCACGGCAGTATAGGATACATATTCTCCATCTGCACAGTGTTCCAAAAGGTCTCTGAGCCCTCTTTCAATGACTTCATGAATTGCCTGATACAGAGCTATGCATAAATGACAAAAGTCACCCCCTTATATATATACTAAAAAACCTGCAATACTTACACCCTAGATAATAAATACTGTACTGAGACAGGTAACTTAATTCTCAGTACCTATTAGTATATTTATATACAGAAGACTAGAAAGAAAAGGCAGAAAATGAAATACCATTTGAAAACAGGGTTAGAGACATGAAAGCATATAAAGAACAACATTTAAATGTGAAGATGAAACTGCATTTACAGCTTACCAATTTCTAGTTTCTCACTACAGGGCTTGCCAAACAAAGGAAATCTTGGTAATAACATTACCCTCATTAAATTACTATTAATACTAAGCTAATACTGAGCTTCAGTCCTGCATATATTAATATTGGTGCTTTTAAATCACTGAAATTATTCTGATGACAAAACTAATTTGCTTAAGACAATATTTTAATGCACTTTAAGAAAAGGTGGTATCTTTTTTGAATTGTATTAAATAGTTGAATACTTTCTGCAGCTAAAATCAGAAACGGAGCACTGCAAGGCCCCATGGTGCTGAACAACATAAAAGACTGACTTACTAGACTTTCAACAGTATCAGAAACAAGCCTTTCAAAACAGACCACTTGCTTTGCTAAACATATTGAGTCTTCTTTTCATGTGCTGTGAACTCCTTTAATCTGCAACTTTGGCAAATGATTCTCCTCTCAGTGATGACTGTATAAATACGTAACACATTTCAAAAATAAAATTTGGAAAAAAAAATAATCAAGGATTAATAATTAATTTACAATCCAGATTGTAAAAAGGCTAGTTTGATGATTTCAGTGATCTAATTTTACTTGCTACCTTTTCACTTCTGTAAAGAACAAATAAAATACATTCTGATGATATTTCATCCGCTTTGCATTTGGTTTTGCTTTCGTGTAAAAGAAGAAACAAGACATAGGACAAGACAAAAAGACTAAGAAAGCTAGCATATACGGATGGAACGGTTATTTATAGGTGTTTATAGAGGTAATTTATCTGCATTTATGAACTCCGGGGACTTGTCTTTGAAAAAAGAAAAATGTGGGGTAAGTATGATGGAAAAGAAAGATTATCTCATGTTCTGCCTGGGGACAAGAAGGGGTAAGGAGCTTAAAGCAACCAGCAGGCACCATTTGGATCATCAGAGCAACTCTGGATTGAGGGAATGATTTAGGATGAAGATTACAGTAAATGGACAAAGAAGAACCAGGACTTTCTCTTTCCTCAAAACTTGTCACAGTAACAACTACTAAAAGATCTGATGCTGTTATATAGAAATACCAGAAAACTCAAGTAAGCAACCAGACACAGGCATCAAAACACATAAGAAGATATGGGTCTAAGATTCGTGTTAAAAAAACCCAAGTCCTAGAAGGAAAGAAAATGTCACCTTTTGATTCTAGGCTACTTTGGGATTTGGAAAAATACCACCAAAACTACAAAGCCATCAGAAGGCGTGAGATAACTTCAGAATTTTCTTAAGAATCAGAACACTGCTGAAAATTTCTGCAATGTTGAATGCTGCTGTTCATCCCCCAACAAAATCGTCTATTCACATTCCACTTTTGAAGCACATACAATGAAGAGTTAATCATCAGCTACAGTGTTAATTGTGTTCATAAAACCCAGGTTCGCATCCATATTGAGATTATATCCAACACTGGTGAAATGAAACAGAAAATTAAAACGGTGATCTGGCAAGAATTAAGTCAAGGGCACATGAGGGACAGGATGTAGTATAGATATTTTTATGGAATGCTAAACTTTTGCCATGGGATCTAATGTATAGGACTCTTTCTCTAGTAAAAAATGGCATTTTTTTTTCCTCACAACTTGGAAACACACCTGTATATCTTATTATTCATTGAAGAATAGTAACTGGTATGATTCTTCACCTATGTTCAAAAGTGAGAAAAGTTTATGAGAAATTGTTGACTAGATGAAGAGACACCATGATTTACAAAACTATTTATTATTATTTACCTCAAATGAAAAATGTAGAGTTATTTTCTCATATTCTGGAGTTTAGTAAGGTTCATTGAGGTGACAGATTGTTGCCTTAAATGGACAATAAAAAGAAGAAAGCCTCATTAGAAGGGATGAAGGCATTTTAAGAAACTAATGGAGGTTTCTTAAGGAAGGAAGGACTTGGGGGTATTGGTGGATGAAAAACTGAGTATGAGGCGGCAATGTGCACTAGCAGCCCAGAAAGCCAATCGTATCCTGGGCTGCATCAAAAGAAGTGTGGCTAGGAGGTCTAGAGGTGATTCTCCCCCTCTACTGTGTTCTCATGAGACCCCACCTGGAGTACTGCGCCCAGCTCTGGTGCCCCCAGCATAAGACAGACATGGAGCTGCTCAAGCTGGTCCAAAGGAGCGCCATGAAGATGATGAGGGGGCTAGAGCACCTCTTCTATGAGGACAGGCTGAGAGAGCTGGGGTTGTTTAGCCTGGAGAAGAGAAGGCTCCAGGGAGACCTTATAGAGGTCTTCCAGTATTTAAAGGGGGCCTACAGGACAGATGGGGAGGGACTCTTTTATCAGGAAGTATAGCAATAGGACAAGGAATAACGGTTTTAAACTGAAAGAGGGTAGATTTAGATTAGATATTAGGGAGAAATTCTTTACTGTCACGGTGGTGAGACACTGGAAGAGGCTGCCCAGAGAAATTGTGGATGCCCCCTCCCTGGAAGGGTTCAAGACCAGGTTGAATCGGGCTTTGAGCAACCTGATCTAGTGGAAGGTGTCTCCGTCCATGGCAGGGGGGTTGGAAATAGATGATCTTTAAGGTCCCATCCAACCCAAACCATTCTATGATTCTATGAACTCTACCAAGTCTTTATAGTCTGAAGAACTCATATCCTGTATTTAAAAAAACAAAAAAAAAAATCCTCCATTTAAGCCAACATTTTCAGATCTGTATTCTTAAAGTCAGGTTCTATTTAAGCACTTAGAAGTAAAGCTTTTTATTTAAAAATTATGGACTTTTTTTTTTTTGTTGATCAGCATTTCTGAAGTAAAAGTAGTCATTTTCACTAGAAGAATGTGAATTTACAAATCTGAGTTCAGACAGTCATTTTGCAGATTTTGAATACAATGTCTGGGACCATGATTAATGAACAGAGGTTAAAGACTCATGAGAGGTTAATTAGGTACTGAAAAAGCTGAAATGAAACTGGATCCAATGAAACCATTAATTGGAAGTTCTATATGTGAAAGTTTTACTCTAGATTTTCAAGGAAGAATTTCTAAAACCTTTGTCCACACTTCGATAGTCAAACATTTCATAGAATCAAATAATGATTCAGGTTGGAAGGCATCTCAGAAGGCCAAACAGTGCAAACTCCTGCTTAAAGCAGTTAGTTAGAAGATCACACATCTTTCCTTCCACATAATGCACAGTTCTGCAATGGCCATCTCTGATTCCATGTGCTTCCTGGACGGGCTGCTACAATATCTGCTACCCATAAAACAACTGAAAGCTGGCGGGGAAATTCAACTAGTGTACAAAGAAGCAGCAACAGTTTCTGAAGAAGGTGATGTGATAAGACCACATTATGCAGCCTTTTCCATTGTTCACAGGAGCTGCTATTAATTTAGAGGTTAAATTTAAAGCTTTATATGCTAATTACAAAGCCGAAACAGCTCAGGTTCCTGATCACTTTATGAAAACTGTATTCTGTTCCCATGTGTTACAATATGGTCTGAAAGAGTTGGTGTGACACTTCAACTAATAGAGAGAAAAAAGAGGTTAGATGCGCATAGCAGTTTCTAGGAAGTAAAAGAGCACAGGAATCAGTTCGTTATTGTGGAATGACACCTAGGAACAGCAGATGGCTGACATCTATGAAGAGATTGCCTATGTTACGTAGAGATAAAAGATGCAAACATTTGTCAATTAAATATCTATCAGACCTGCTTGGAGGAGAGAACTACCTGGTATCTACTGATAAATCCATAGGATTAGGAAAGGTGGAAAAATTCAGTGGAGAAGGCTCAAAAGGAACCAGACAGACTTGTCTGCAAATCTTCTGAAGCTGAAAAAGCTGAAGTTAGAGAGACCAGAATGTTTGGATAATGAATTCTATTAGTAAGGAGAAATGCCAGTCCAGACTCAGCCTCCATGCATACCCATGCGTTTCCTGAAGACAGAAAGCGCTGAAACTCAGGCAGTCAGCAAAGGGTTTACCTACTGACTTTCTTCGTTGAAACTGTAGCCAGAAGATATTTCCTTTCTTAGCTCGCTTCTCTGAGGCGAGCGTCAGTAAAGCAGTCCCAGACAAAGAAATGACAATAAAGAAATGAGAGCTGCATGCTCATATAGACATGGGTGGCACTGCAAAGCTTCTACTACAGGTATCTTCATTCATGGGAAAAAACTACCTTTGCTTTTTGGTAGAAACAGCTAGAAAACCCACAGAAATATCTTCAAAATTCATAATGAAGGTAAAATATATTATTTCATATCAACTCTTGATTTCAAATGTTAAGTCTACTTTCTTCAATCTGCAACGTAATACTTTGGGTGGCAAAGTTCTTGGGTAATACTCTAAGAAAGGAAGAACCATGTAAAAGTTTGTGTAAAAGAAGAAATTGTAATTCATAAGGCCTATTTTTTGCCAAGTTCAAAATGACTTGTATTATATATTATCCTGATCATTTTAATAAAATTGTGACCTGTCTGCCATTAAAAAAAAAATAGCAACACTGGAGTTCTAGATCACGATTACTTGTTATAGAATATTATCCTTTTAATTTCTTAAATAGAGGTATTACATCTTTCATTAAGATACAGGATATTCTGACATTGGAGGATAGATTACTTCACTGCAAACTCTATCTAAGAACAAAGCTAACAATTTCGCTTCTTCGTAAAATTAATGAATTTTAGATTTATTGAGTCAATATTTATAGTGTATGAATTTATCATGAATAGATGTTGCTTCATTAAAAGTGAAGTTAAACAATTCATTGTGGTTAAAACTGCTCACCATATGCGCATGCGTATCTCCAAATATTTGCAGTCGTATTATTGTGCACCTGTATGTATACAGGTAATATATTTAAATTTTAAGATGTAGAGCCAGTCAATAAATCACAGCCTTATAAGTAATACATTGTATTTAGTCTATGTCTTAACTTCACTGGCAGCAGCCCTGTGCGCTAATCCATCTCCCCAGAATGCAATTTAACATTCCAAACATTGAACTGTGTTTAAAAAAACCCAACAAATCCCAAACCAACCAACCAAACTAAAAAGAAAAAAACCCAACAAAACAAAAAAAACCTCAACAACTTCACAAATAAGTTTTCTGGAGAAGTATTGTGGATGAGCTATATCAACTTCAGATACAAGAGAGGAAGTATTTAGGCATGTCACTAAACAGCTCTGTAATCTAGTTTCTCAGGATCTTACTGACTTACCCAAAAATTAGCTTCATTTCATTGCAAAGGGGAAAAACACTTTTCATTGTAATAGAGAACACTCATTTCCCATTGGGTTAAGAAGTACTGGCATAAAATCTAACATTTTATGAGCAGAAAAGCCATTCAAAATACAGATCTCTTCAGCTTTTTCTCTCTATCTCAGACATAATCATTTTCATGTCTAATAATTGAGAAACTAATCCTATAAAATTGGGGCTTTTCTTTTTAGTATTTTCTTATAAATTATCTAGAGTATTTTTTGTGTAAAAGTATTGCATATACAGAAAAAATTAATATAGTAGTAAAAATTAGAAATCATATACAATGGCTTATGCACAGTTTCATCCATCTAAAGCAGTCTGAATGTTCCAAACTCATCCTGTTTAAACATATCTTCACATAAGCATTCTGTGTATGTCACTATATACAAAGTAAAGTAATTGCATACAGTTACCAAATTACTTTATGGGACACTGAATCTTGCTAGTGTAGAAGGACGAAACAATCTTTTCCAATATAGGACAGGTGAGAAACTAAAATCTATCCTATATAGGATAGAGAGACAAGACAAAATTTTACTAATGTTCACTCATTTCTTCATCTTATTCAATACAATGGAAAATAATTTTAAATCCTGTATGACACATATTTCACATTCTCCTTGCAGGGCAATTTTTTTTTTTTAAATTAACATTATTCTGGAAAAGGTAACAAACTAAAGAATATTAGACCAAAAATACCTTGCAAATATATTTTGCATTGCCCATAGATTTTGAAAGAAGTCAGTGCAAAACAGGCAAAAAGATGCCAAAAATAACACAAAATGGAATTGTAGAAAACATCCCAAGTAAATTATCTTAATATTTTCAAGTTCTTACAGGTAAAATTTAAAAGTATCTAATATAGGGTCTAAAAAAACAATTAACATCTTTGTTTTTATTTTTTATACATAAAAGTAGGAAGCGTTCAGTTAATCTGTCATTTTTAGTAATGCTAAAGATTTACAAAGAGGTTCATTGTTTAAGATTAAAATTCGGCGATCTTTAACTAAAACCTACAAGTGTATTATCACCTTATACAGGAAAGAAAAGTTTATAAAAGAAACACATTAGAGTGTGGCATTGAAACATAAAATACTGTCTAAAAGAACTGCTGAGAAACATGGAACACATAAGTATAAGGAAAAAGAGGACCAACAAATTACTAAAGGGTAAAATAACATTTTCTTAAAGAACATGTTATGTTGACCCCTTGCAGCCTTAAAGTTTTAAGACTTCTAAGTAGCTGCTGTGACTTTCTATTCCCAACCAAAAACTCACTTGTTTGATGCGGTCTGGATTAACAGTGGTCTGAGGCTGTAGAATGCTGACAGGCTCTGTCTTGGCCACATTTTGAGGCATTTCTCGAATCTTCTCTGCAATGAAGCCATGAACTGCATTTAGTGCTTCAACTGTTCCCTGGATCAGACACACCCGCTCTGTAGTACCTGCAAATACCAAAAGTTGATCTGAATAAAGTGGATTCTTCAAGATCCCACAAACTGCTTCAATTATGGCATAAAGATGGCACTCAAAAGCAACCTTGCAAAACCAACTAGCAATACCTCCATAAACATACAAACGAAAGATTTCCAAAAGATAACATACTGATGATCTGAAGATGTTTTAAACAACTCCTGTTTGTACAGATCCTACAAACACATAATCCTCAAGCCAATCTGGATAATATAAGTTAGAAGAAAAAAAAAATAAAACAAAAGCCATTAGGTTTTGTTGGAAATATTAGCAAATACAATAAGTGTGTGCAGAATACATATCTTTTAAATTATTTTGGCTTAGTTCTAGATTATTCTAAAATATTGTACAACTTTTAGGTAACACAAGGTTGAACATAATAGCCATATTATAGAGGCACTTGGAATAAGCATTTGTAATGAACACCTGAACTGCAAATACCTTCATTTAGTGTAGACATGATTAGATCATTTCTTTAAACAGCTGCAAGTTGTTACGACAAGACCTTTCAAGGCCAACTGATCTTATGTATTTGAATATGCACTTTGTCTTTTATAACCTTCCTACCTTACAACATCCCTGCAATAACTCCAATTATTTACTGAATACATGGAGTTTAAGCTGTCTTTAATATGATTTAGCAGTTGGAAATTACGAAAGCTTGTAAGAAATAAGTAGTCAATACCCCACAAATTACATTTCAAGGACTTCTGTTGAGAGTTATGCTGAATATCGTTCATGCAGGATATCTTGACTCCACATGACTACCTTCTAAGCGTCCATGTTTTAAGGTCATGGGAAAATACTATACACTTATCAAATAGGTCTGATAGGTGAAATACGTATTTATTCTATGTGTAAGAATACGAGGCCTTTGGTGACAATGAAGCAGAGGAGGGGACACTTTCCCACAGTACTCACTTGTAAAGATAGGAGAGATGCTTAAGAAAAACAGTCCTTGAATATATTCCTCATTCCGAAACTCTGCAGCAAAGTGTAACCCTCTGTTTCTTGTCACTTCAGTTTTGCCTGGTTTTCAGTTCTAACCATTCTATTCTGCTCTGTATCATTTAGCTTAATTCTCTCCAGGCTGAAGAGCATTCGTTTTCTTCTATTGGCTGTCACTCCCTCTCCCTTATATCACCATTACTTACGCTCACCTTTAATTTCATTGACTCTTATAATGACTTGCCTGTCCCTGTAGCCTGGAGAAAGAGTCTGATGTGCCATGTTCATCTTGTCTTTTGTACACTACCTCATAGAATTTGAAATTCTATACAGATTAGCAACAAACATTAAATAACTACCATAGCTTTAGTTATAATTCTCTAGAAAGGCTTAGACAAAGCCTACATTGCCACATAACCCTTTTCCAAACTGAAATTGTGCTGTTTGTGTTACAAACAGTTGGTTTCTTCTCCCAAATAACAAGCGATAGGACTAGAGGAAATGGCCTCAAGTTAAGCCAGGGGAGGTTTAGGCTGGATATTAGGAAAAATTTCTTCACTGAAAGGGTAATCAGGCACTGGAACAGGCTGCCCAGGCAAGTGGTTGAGTCTCCATCCCTGGAGGTATTTAAAGGACGTGTAGATGTGGTGCTTAGGGACATGGTTTAGTGGTGGACTTGGTAGTGCTAGGTTAATGGTTGGACTTGATGATCTTAAAGACCTTTTCCAACCTAAACGATTCTATGAAAAACCACACCAGTCTTTATTTCTTTGATTTCTTTATTAAAAACACCTACGGGATGGCCAAAGATAGATGCAGAATTGTGGAAAAATACTTCATTTATTTTTTGTGACTAGGGTGGTCTTAGGTGACTTTGTATGACTTTACTGTATAGCAAAAAAGCTTTTTTTTACATATTGGGTTACAGCTTGATACATCCTCACTAGACAAAGAATATAAAAAACCCAGTATCGATCCTAAGGATACAAGTATAACACTGCACTGAAACAATCCACATTCTGTATGCCACATATCACCTACTTAAATTAGTTCCACAAAATCAGTTTTGTCTTGAAAAACAGGATCTAACAGGAGTTGGAAAAATGAAACTTAAAAGGGAGTATTGTAGTCTCCAGTTTTGTTCTGCAGAAATCACAAAACAAGACAACCTAGATGTCCAAGTAAAATTGCTTTGAAATTTCATGTAGTACATACTTCCACAAACACATTCTGTACATTTCCAAGATACTCAAGTGAATGATTTTTCATCACCATGTTTTTACATTGAAATACCAGTAGAACAGTTATACTAACAGAAGAAAATTATAACATGAACTCTCATGATATTAGTGTATTCCTGAAAACATAGTAATACTGCCATGCAAAGATATGCCAGATACATATCTCTATTCAATGCCAGTGCACATTTTGCTTCAAGATGACAAGGGAGGAAGAAAAGCAACAAATCTGAGCCATAGAATTACCACAAAAATAAACATAATTTTTGTCATTGACATATTCCTAGTAAATATTATTGACATGATCACATGTGAATCTTTTCTGATGAACAATCCATTCACTCTACCTAAATAAATGAAAATTACAATGTAATGATGTGGTAAATACTAACAAGTTTGCAATGATTTCTGAAGTTCACAACATGTTAGTTGGCCTCGTTATCATTGTACAACCTGCACAGAATCACGGGCAATACACAGATTAGAGAAATGTACCAGGGAGGTAAGTAACCTCCTCCTTATAATTCCCTTCCTATTAACTTTATGTCTTTAGTAATATCTACTGTTATCAACTCATCTTAAGATATGCTCCTTACAATACTGCAACATAGTCTTTAACAGAGAATAGTACAGTAACCTTAGTCATCTGCAAGAAAAAATTGTTTTTTATCAGTAAATGCTTCTTGTCTGTTTCTGTGGTTGATCTCTAAAGATTAAATATTTCATTACCTAAGGATGAAACAGCACACTAAGAGCCCTGCCTGCTAATTAACTTAACGTATTTGTGTACACTTAAAATCTTTCAAAGACTTTTTTCTTAAGAATCGGTATCAGGCAATACTGAAATTCAACTTCATGGAAGAAGCTCTACAGCAAAACTGACAGAATGAGAAACAAACATTTTTTTGCTCGATTAAAATATGTTACTGAAAAATAATTACAATTAAGATTAAAACATGTCAATCAGTAATTCAAAAGCTGTCAGGTTAATAATCCTTGAGATAAAATATAAAGTCAAAATGGTTACACTTTTAACAGCAAGTCATACAAGTATCACAATCAAATGCATACTTGTCAAGAGCAAGATTTTTAGAACATTTATGTGACCTGTTATAGTGTCTTTTCAACAAATCAACTTCAAAATAGAGCTAATTTTTTCCAAAACACTTCATCAAAACAGGGAGTTTAAGTGACATAAGTGGAAGTCACCAAAGAAAATGAAACTTGGTTCCTAGACAAAGCTTTCTTAATGCTTTTTCTTCCTACTTGGCTTCCTCCCCCTTGTGCAAACAACTCCTGTGGTTTCTGTGTAAAGCAATCCAGCTCTAAGAAAATGCTCTGGGGAGTCTTTACGCCACAGTATTAATTGTCTCCTAAATGATGAGATGTGATGTGGATTGATCAATGCAGCTAATGCAAGCGTTCTCTAGGTCAGCAGACTGAAACAAAACAGAGATCAGGTTACGTCCAAGCTACCCGAGCCTAATAGGGAAAGCACTTAACAGGGATGACTACTGTCAAAACATTTGAAAGGAAAACAGTGGATGCTAAATAGGAATTTCATTAGACTTGACACTAAGTGACTAAAGGGTATTCTACAATCTGTGTTATTTTAGAAGGTGCAATATAATAAAAATATGCTTTATGTCATACTACGGACCAAACACACTACATTTTAGATGTATAAACCAGAATGCAGGAAATGGAAATCACTGTTCCATGAAGAAATACAATTGTGCAAGAGCACATTTCACATAGAGTAAGATACAGTTTTAAAGTGCATCACGATAGTAGCACATTTTCTTCGAGGGCTACGTCAACAACAAAAAAAAGTCAAGTAAAAAAAAAAAAACGTGGAGAAATTGTGTACATGTACAGTTGGGAATTGCTTTAATCTTCTGAAGTGATGTTGTTGTATTCCTTCACACAACTCTAATACCTTTTCACTCAGATAACAGAGCACAATAATTTACTAGAGTCAGACAAAAAGAAAACTGCCATCTATATGACCAACCTGTATAACAAAAATAAGCCTATGAATCACTCAAGTTGGTGAAGTTTCTGTCATTTTAAAAGCTTTTAGGCTCCATTAGTGTCTAAAGTAAACTGTCAGATTATTTACCATTTTCAGTTAACAGTTGCATCCACCCCTTTTTTCACATTTCTGTGAAAAAAAGCTCAGATATCTATATGCATATTTTTTGTCATATGATTTTCAAAATATGTATTTAAAATACAGATCTCATTTTTGAAATAGCTGACTTAGAGAAAGCCAAATTACAAAATAATCCATGCCTTTTTTTTTGTGTGCAAACACAGCCAATATAAAATTATTATATTTTTTTAATTATTTACAATTCAAATCAGAGTTAGGGTCATGTATTGTACATTGTCTTTTACATATGAAGAGGTAAAACATATACAAGAAAAGAATAATTCTGCCACAGAAAATGACCAAATGTAGAGTAGGTAGTCATCATCCTTGTACACTCAAAAAAACAGAAAAAAATTTTTTTTTATGTTCAATAATACTAAAGTCCATTACAGAAGTTTGCATGTGGTTGAAAAATAGATAGTGGAAAACCACTATCTAAATGCATGCTGCTGATGATGTTGCTACAATCATTTCATGTTTACTTTTTCTAAAGAACCCAAGTAAATTACTCAGTATTTGTATGTGCTCTACTTTTCAGCAAGTAAGTTTCTTTCCTCTTATATCAGAATCAAAATTCAATTTGCACATGTATGTTTCAACTTTTTCTTATCAAATACGAGGCAGAATGTAATCACACAAAAACTTGCCTGTACTGCTCACCAAAATAGATTTTTAAAACTAACGGACAAAAAAGAAATCTTAATCAGTGTTTTGTTTTGTTTTGTTTAGCTTTTAGGGGGAAATTTTTTGGGCCTAGTTTTTTAATATGGAAACAGATATGGCATGGGAAGCGGAGGAGTCACCATCTCTGGAGGTATTTAAAAGACATGTAGATGTGGTGCTTAGGGACGTGGTTTAGTGGTAGACTTGGCAGTGTTAGGTTAATGGTTGGACTTGATCCTAAAGGTCCTTTCCAACGTAAATGATTCTATGATATAAAATACTTTTTCTCTGCAGTTCCATGGGAGAGGGAAAGATGAAATCATTAGCAGCCATCAGGCAATTTAAAAGTAAGTCAATAAAAACCTGTTTTGAAATCTAGTAAGTTAGGCCTAAAAGCTAAACAGCTTGCAATAACTTTATTTTAATCATTCATTTTTCCTTCCACCTCCTTTAACCACCTAAAACTTTACTTCTGGCAAATATCCTTGGCAACCACATCACACTAATTTTATCAAGAACATTTTAAATGCAGTTGTGAAACTTCGAAACAACACACCACAAGCTTTTTCTCAGAGAAGGTTGTTATTTACTTATTAGTCAACTGTTACAGCTTTTAAAACAGCCATTAGAATAAACGCTAAAAAGATGCAACAGGATAAAGGATGTTGATGCTTTCAATGTTTTTATTTCTATACTTAACAGGCATACATCTATATATGGTTACCATTAAACTTTTAATTCTTTGCTTAAAGACTCTGATTCAACGTGTAAGTGTTCTACTGTATTCACAGAAACACTCACTAAATGTTAAATGTGCTTCTGTATTTTATGAACCTTAGCTGAAATGCTTTGGGGAACACACTGTACCTTTCAGAAACGACTGTCTGGCATTTATATGACTATATACTTTTCATTGGGCTTTTACATCAATCTTAAAGAGCATTTGAAAACCTAAAAAGCACAATGCATTACCCACCCAGGGTAATCCCAATACATCCACTAATTAAATCTCCTTATATTTTTCCAGTGTACCATGCCAATTTCTTTGATGCTGAAAGGGAAAACCGACAGAGGAGCCAAAGCTAAAACCTTAACTAAATGAAAGGCTGGACTACAATCTCTCATCAGCTGATTTGTATTAAGCTTTTTATTTGACTACTCACAGTACAGCAGTCTACTAACCCTAACGTCCCATAAACTTATTTCTGTGACCCACGATCAAATGGCCTGTAGAGTGGGATTCTATATAACACCGCCAGTGACCTCTTCAGCCTAAAACTGATCTTGCAAAATCTCTTGGTAAAACAGGATTGCACTTTGACACCATTCCCAAGCAATGTAAACATTTTCAATAACGTGCTTAACATGAAAATCAGATAAACTCTTCCTTGCATATAACATTTCCTCTCTACACTTGCATAACACCTCAGCAAATGAAAGTCAGATAATAAAAATCTGTTTCATTCAAATGCACTAGCAGTATTTCACAATGCCTTAAACAGATGTGAAAAACCTTTGTCATATAAATCACAAAATGTACACGACCTTAAATGCAACACATAAGAACACTCTACATATGTGCAAAGTGTCATAGAACTCTCAACAAGACAGTTTTCTACTTCGGTCCTCATCTCCCTCCTGTCCTTTTACCTTTGTTTCTTGAGAGAGAATTAATTGGTCTTAATATAGAGCCTGTTCCCATATTCATCACAGATGGAAAGAGGTCTCTCTCTCTCAAAGCAAAGCTTGGTGATCTGACAGACTTCCCAAACTGAAAGGGGAAACAAGGGCTGGTAGCAATTCTCGAGCACTGATGTTCTGCATTTGTTTTCATCCAGACTGTAACTGTTTGCACAGAATGCTTATACAAATAGGGAGTAAAACTTAACCTTCCTGCACTAAAAATTAAAACAGCAATTTTAATAGCAATTAAAATAGCTGAATAAAAGAAGAAAATCCAACTGAAGGGAATCTATGAAATTGAAAGGAAATAAATATCACCCTGGAAGAATCTTCTTGATATCCCTGTTATAAAACCAAGGCATCCTTAACTTTGATTTTAAATTTCAAGATTACTGATTGGATGCATTTAGCATAACTAAAGCTCTATTCTTCTTTCAGAGAGAAATAAACTGTTCCCTTTAAAGTTTCATCTGCAATTACTCCTCCTGAGATTCTAACTATTAATGTTTTCTGCAGCTACATTATACTTTAGGTGAGTCAAGCATCTAATAAAAGCAGAAAGCTAGAATAAGTGGTCTACTTCTTGAAACACGTTAACAGATGTGATGATTACCAAGCACATGCACCTATGCACGTGAGTTGCTGAAATCTGCAAAAATACATGTTAGAACTTGGGGTCCTCTAACATCAGTCCTCTAATAGTTTCTTATCAGGTGTTCACATGAAGCCTTACTAGCCTTAGCAGAAGAAACTGACTGCTGAAATCATATTGATAACACATATTTTAGGTGTGGCATATGGATAGCCATGAACATACATGTGCATATACATATTCATACCCACATATATACCAGTTTGTTTTACTTTTATTGAATAAGTGACCCTTCGCTAGAATACAGATATTCAAATGAATCAAGTTCAAAAATTCTGTAAAAAGCATGAACTGTATGAGTTCTCAGAGTTATATGAAAACTTCAAGTTTACAGCCCATTGTGCTCTGGTCACAAGAGTGAATTACATGAATCCAGGTTTAATATAGTTATGAGTCTGAAGAAACGGATTATTCTCATGTGAGAGAGAAACCTAGGAAATTAAAAAGATTTAAATAAAAGGAAAAAAACCCAAACCTCTTAATTATGAAAGGCTTAGAAGGGATGATTAGTCATCTTACAAAGCAAACAATCCCTTGAATATAAGCCATTTTGTGGGATATCAGCTAAAGGTTTGATGATGACTTCCTAAAAATTAAATTACATAGAGATGAGGAATTACTGATTATTATTATTATACTGTTATGCATAAGACAGGAAGCAAGGATTATAACTACTTTTCTTTGTTTGAAGAGTTATTCCTAAAAAACCTGTAGATTCCACTGCAAAAGCTGGTAAGTTTCCCCAAAACCAAGGGCAAAGGCCAGAGATTTTGTCTTGCTACGTTTTTATGAGGGACTGTTACTTAGATGAGAAACACTAAGAAAGAAAATGTGTGTGCAAACCAATGACAAAGGTCTGAAATGAAAGTGAGCACAGCTTAATTATACTTTGGGAAATCATGTTTCTGGAAAATAAAAGCTCTAGAACTAAGACAGACCTCAAACCACGGACAGAAGCACTATGTCTTTATTCCATTTGTTTGGGGAAATGGTTGTCTTAATGTATTATTTGTAAAATAATATATAACAAATAAACTACTGTTTAAACAAACAAAATCAAACCCCATCTGATTCCATCATAACATTTACATCTAATTGTAAAAGCAGTTAGAAAGGGATCAAGAATAATTTTTACATTTTGCTGCTATTAAATTTTATGTCCCCAAAATAGCATTTGGGGAAACAACTCCCTATTAATTTTCCTTTCTACCTCCCAAATTGTTCACTAAATAGGCTAAACTAACTGTCATCTTCTCATCTTCAGTTTCCTTAAGTTGGAAAATAAACACATTTCCTGTAGGTGTCTGTCCTCAAGAACAAAATAATGAAAAAAAACCAATGGGAATAAAAATATAGAATTAAACAAAATACAAAATATTTAAATTTATTCATTGCTATTTAAATGTTTCATCTATTAAAAAAACCAGATGAGTTAGGGAGTCCTCAAATTATGTAATGTTCTCTGCCAACACAGAGAAATTGGCTTCAATTTTTCTCTTCGTTTTTGTCTTCTTAACAGTGATAACATAATTAATGGACAGCAATATGCTTCCGACTTATACAAACACTTTTCCAAAAGGAAATAGGCTTGCCACTAGGGTGCTTATAAATCTTTTCTAATAATGTAATATAACAATTTGCTTATTCACATATTTTTAAGATTACCAAAGTTCCTGGAATGTTGCACAGAGTTACTATTTTCCCCTATCAGTGAACAGTAAGCATCTAAATAAATAAATAAACATGCTAATAAAAACCCAATACCTAAGTCTGATGAAAATGTGAAGGTCTCTGAGAAGCAAAAGCTTTCAAAATCATTAAAAACCAGGCACACATAATACCACCACAAGACCAAATCTGTTGAATAAAAGAAAAAGCTGACCTTATTTTTGGAAGAGGACCACAGAATACAAAGAAAAAGATAACATGTGTTTTTCAAGATATCTGGAATGAATTTTCATATCAACAAAAGCACTTAAGAATATTTTTCATGCAAAGTAGTGTTCAGTTGGCAATTACAGCTTTTATGCTATGCTATAATAATATGAACCTTTGTTAATAGTGCCTCCTACACATATGAGTACCAAACGAAAAAACCCACCTATTTAAACAGTAAAATAGACTTTGAGAAATTGTAGGAACTGATACATTTTATAATTTAGAGTGATAACAGTTCAGATCACCAAGAGAGCTTTTCTCCTCAAAAATATTTCTCAAATTCCATAGTATAAAAGCCTGTGAAAAGCTTTGGAAAATCCTCCCAGATAAGGCCAGTTGCTCAAGAAATCAAATCGTCTAATACATTCATTTCTATGTATCTGTTCGGAGGAAGCAAATACCAAATTTCAGGTAAAGAAGCTATAGTCAGGATTTAGATTAGAGATTTTATTAAAATATTCATAATTATATCTGTATTTTTATGTACTTGTGAGTAAACATTGACAGTGATCATGGAAACATTTTTTAAGAGTATGCTTATTACTGTTGAATGCTTTTTAATTTAAATCATGATCCTGCAAGAAATTACCTTTATCTATAGTGCTCAAGATAAAATGTAGAGAGAGACACTATGGTAACAGTTTCATAAGAATTATTCTACATCCCAGTCCCAAAATATAATTAAAGAGTCAAGGATGTACACACCTTATGTTTTCAGACTAGGAAGAATGCTGTCATGTCAAAAACAGGATGAGCTGCCATTTTAATGCAGTCATTATAACACACACACAGAATAGGCACATACAAACACATGTGTGCAAACACCAACATACCTTTTCGTATCTTGCTCCTTCTGTTTTCCTCTCTACTAAATGCTAGTTTAAATCCATGTTCTGCCCATAGTAGATTTTAGTTGGTGCATGTTTAATTAAATCCATTGCTCTCAGCAGTGGACTTCTAGGCCAGGGTTTATATGGCAAGCAGGTAGGAAGAGTTTGTGACTATTGCCCAAGTATTCAGTACGCTACAGTTATTTGTCTTCCTAGCTCCTTCCTTGCTTCCAGACCGTAAACCTTTTAGAGCATGTCCTGTTTTTTTCTATGAATAGCATTTATCTCCCTGTAAATTTATCTTCCTGAAACGTATGCATCAAGTCCAAGGTAGCTGTTTAAGAACAGCAGGGACATCCATGAACAGTGCACCCCATCTACCTTAGGATGGAATCAACCCACAAAGACACGAAGCTCTCACCCTTAACTACACAGCAAGCTTTGAGTATTATCTCAGATAACACACTAGGCTCCTCAAAGGCTCCCTATATACACACATATATACACACACATAACACAATATTGTTTTCCAGAGACAGCTACAACATAAATGTTGAATTACTCTTAATACTAAAGCTATAATAATTACTATTAATGCTATGTAACAACATTAAAAGCATTGCCTCGGTATAACAAGAAGGCAGCATGTGAAATGATTTTGATGAAGGAAGAGGTAAACTGAATTGTCAATAAAAAGAGGCATTTCCCTCCAAAAGCAAATGCCAGAATCATCTCCACCCACCAGCAGATTTATATAAGTTCACAAATATTTTGTCATATAAAAGTCCACAATAAAAAGAAGCAGAAAATGTTACATAGGCAGAACTGTTTCTAAACAGAACTTTTTCACAACTTTTTGCACTGGATGACAGCTGCTCTTTCTCTATTTTTATAGCCATCACACAGCTACATATTCTTTTCTCCTAAGCACTCAGAAATTCGTGCTTCACTGATATTTGCTGGACTATTTTCATTCTTGTACAAAATAGCCTTTAAAATAGTCAAGGTAGATATAATGGCCTTGGCAAGTTCAGTACCAATGAGCTAAATATCTTGCTGAAATTCATTTTTTGCATGTTCTGTTATAAAAAGTCCACAGAAGATTTAAAAAAAAAAAAAAAAAAAAAAAAAAGAACAAGAGAGAGGGTTAGGAACCTTAGCTTTTTCTTTAGGTTCTGTACCCTTTCACCATCAGAAAGATAATCGGATGAAGTGAACAAAAGATCTCCTACCAGTACTATGGCTGGTCTAGACAGGAGCCTTTTTTATGGGCCAGTCATTTTGCAAGTATTTTAAACTCTTCAAAAGAATAATGCCACAATTTGATGTTTATACAAATGCTACCACATTTCAATGTTTACATTATTGGATTTGAGGAAATCTGGGCAGCTAGCTCGTGTCACTTCACTGATCAAGAACAGGGCTGAAGAACAGGGTTTTTTCCCCTGCTTTTGAAGAGTGGGTCAAGCATTCCTGTTTAGAAACTGAATGGTGTCAGAATTCATCTGGAATGAATGAAATCAAAATGTTAACAGCCAAAATGTCATTATCAGATCCTTAAATCTATGGATATTGCCACTGAAGTAATTGAAACTTCATAGACAATAAGTCTCCAACATAAATCTGACTGCAAGATAAGAACCTGGACTGAATATACTACTAACCTACTGAATATACTATTGGGTTTCACTCTCCACATTTCTGTTCTGTATTAAGCAGATAAATTTAAGCTGAAAAATAAACCCCTGGATTGTTCTAGACAGGTTTAAAAGCCTACATTTTCTTGCATTAAATCAAACTCATAAGACTATTTTAGGATTATCTGAGTTTTTGTTCATTTGCCCCCCCCCCCCCCTTTTTTTTTTTTTATGGAAATCCTGTAACTCCCTTTTTAAAAACTAAAATAAATACTTTTCTGACAGGTCCTGGTTTAAGATTTTTCCATATGTTCTAACATAGAAATCCTTTAACATCCCTAAATGTGCTTACTATTTACCTAGCAGACACCTGTTAATCTTCTGATCTATCAAATCAGATAGATCTTGATAAGCTAAAAGGAAGAATGATCGTTTCTAACATGAATCCATACAAGGTACTGTCTCTGATGGAGACTGTCAGGTTATTAAGCAGTTGATAACGAAAAATAATAAACGATGCCACAGGATGATCAAATCTAATCAGACACTGACAGTGCAATTAGAAAATTTTCCCTGGAAGGCAAAGTAAACATTTACCTTTGCTTTGCAAAGAGAATATTACAACAATGTGAATCAAAGTTACGTGTGCCCAAATGCACAAGCAACCATATAAAACATGAAATAAACAAACCCACTTGAAATAAAACTACTAGATAAATGCCTAAGAAATAAATCTACCCCCAAGTTAAACCATAAGCTCAACATCATGCTCAGAAAACCTCCTCAGAAGTCAGTGGGGAAGAAGGAATCCGCATCTCGGATGACTCCAAGGCAGTAGAATTATCCCACTGCTACTCTTCCAGAGAGCCTCCCTGTGGGCCGCAATTTCCCACGAATCTGCACAAGTTGCTGATGCTCAGATACTCCTCCATGGCCCTGCTGTGCAGTAACATAAGATAAACTTCACAGAATTAAGAACCTCATCAGTTCTTCTGAATAGGTAAGGAGAATAGACAAGTTCACCTCTGAAAATCAGACTCTCTACTGATACGAATACATACAAAATTGTCTTCTTTCTCTATTTGCCTGAGAGCTTATCTTTATAGGATGGCAGCAGAATTATAAATCAAGAATGTGAACTTCCAAGAACAGCACGTATTCTGTACTAACTCCCTGTATGAATTCTGTACCAGGAATAGCCCAGTTCTCCACAGTCTTAAGCCTGTTTTCTTCCCCAACACTAAACCAGGGATGCGCACATAGCTTCTCTACTTCAGCAGCAGCGGAGCACTGCAGGTGCATGTGTTGGGAATGGGTAGGAGGAAGGGTGCAGTAGGTATTCCCCTGCTCCTCTCTTCCTCTCCAACTGCAGAACTTCTCCCTTGCTACAGGAAAGGAGCTGGAGCCCTCTAATTCTGCTGAGAGAAGAGACAAATACTGACACCGTTCCAAACCTCCCATACCACTTGGTACTACAATTTCCATCATAGGATTTAGAGCGTGAGGGACAGGCACTCCTACAGCGAGGTCACGTTGGCCAGCGAGAGCTGGATTATTAGAGAGCATTTTTACACTTTCCAAACCTTATGATCTCTTACCCCCAATAATAATAGCATCAGAGTGGGTGGTAATCCTCTGATATGCTTTTTTAATATTATTGTGGCAAATTCAGATGGCATCATCAACCCAAATAAAGTATAATTTTTCACATGCATTATCAAGCCAAGTTAAAATAAGGCAAGAATGTATGTTAAGCTGAACATAAGTGTAAAAATGCTCCAAAGCATTTATATGCCTGAGGAGGGGACAGCCTAACAGTCCCCTACACCTTCCTTTTTCCCCAATATCACCTGCCATCAATAAAGATAATGATTTTGTCTTGCCCTCAAAATTTAATTACTTGTGGAGTCTTTAAGATTTCATTGTTTGCTATTCACTAGCCATTTGCTCATATCCCTTTTTGGCAAAATAAAATGTATCTTCGGATTTTGGAGAGAGGACCTACAAAATGCTAATCTGTGGAAAAGGTGCAGTATGATCGCTTGCTAAGGTTAGGAATGTTATTTACATGATAACAAGGTACGTTTTCAAGAATTCATTTGAAATGTCAGTAAATAGAGAAAAGACTAACTAAACAAAGTAAAATTTTCAGAACGTGAAAAGTGTTATATTAAAATAAATTGAATGAGAAGACTAATTTTGAAATTTGTACATCCAAAGCACTGGCAACTGAAACTTTTAATAACTCTTAACTACCACTACTTAACATCAGAGGAGATAAGCTACTTTAAGTTGAGATAAATTATGCCTAACAGGACAATTGACTGGGAACAACTGGCACCATTCAAATAATTTACACAGGCAGAACACCTACCAGTCAGTAATGCATTTTGATCATTTTGACTCAGACATAGTCAAAATAATTAACCCCCAAAATAAATACTGCTCAACTTTTAAAATCAAAATCTTTTAATCAGAGAACTGATTGCAAGTAAGCATATCCATGTTTTATGCCTTTTTTGATATAGGTATTTGAAATATGTCTAGGACGTTTCTGGGAGCAGGTATATGCAAAGTACATTAAAAAATAGCTCTAAATTGAAACAGATTCAACTACGAACAATTACAAATGAAGAGTTGTGTACTAGTTTAAGGCAAAAGCCTAGCAAGAAGCATTTATTCTAGTCTAGACATAAAAAAATGCAGTAAATAGTTTCTAATCATGGACAGAAACAGCATAAACAAAGTGAAAAATGTCCACTGATATCTTGTATTGATTTGGATGATGTTTCACAGCTATACACAGAAATATTCTTTTCTGAAACTGCAATTTGTACCTACTCAGAACAAGTCACTAACTGAACAAAGCTTCAGTAATAACAGCATACCCTCTGTTTTCACACCTTAGAGGCTGAAAGGGGACTGTTTCCAACGCTGTTATTGACTGAGTATATCAGAATTAAGTCAGGTTTTAAAATCTATGTGCTTTCCTCCAAATCTAGTTTTAGGTTTCTCTCCACAAAACCAATAAAACAGCCTGAAATAGGAGTGAAACTCCTATTCATTCTGAAATGTATTTTAACACTAAATAAACAAAGAGAATTTTAAAACGTGTATAATCACTTAATAACAAACTAATACATCCTAGAATGGGAGAAAATAGATGCAGTAGAATCCCTATTCTTTGATCATTCACAAGATCTTGCTTTAAGTCAAGGAAATAGTTTTTGCTCATTTGAAAAAGAACTTTCCAGCCTAATTAGATTTCTTAATCTTCTCACAACCAATCTAAATCCATGGATTGTTTACTCCTGCATGATACAAAATGATAATTTTTTGTTATCCCTACTCCTAAGAAAAAATAAGATCAGAATCACGACAAAAACATCATAAAAAAAAATCCAAGTAATTTCATGAACCTGGAATTGATAAAACCTATTTCCCCACAGATTTGCATCTTTGTGTCTAAGGTAAGAAGGTGCAGGCTCTGACTGAAGCTTTTCCCGAGCTGTGAATTTTCTGGGGACAGCAAATATAGGCATAAGCTGATACCTTCCTTTAGAGGAGGCCTTCATAGCATCGTTCTGCAATCCACAGATGCTTATCTTTACAAAGCATGTAAGAATTTAATTATCTGAGAGACGTTAAGCTCTGTCAAATGTGTTTCATGTTAGCAAATGGATCAACACTTTCACAGAAATATCAGGTGAGGTAACACTGAGGCTGATCAAATAAATAAAATAGCTTCCTCAAAATCCTCTTGAACAGCGATCTATTTAGAAGCAATAGTATGTGCATGTACTAATAAAAAAATCAAAATTCAACAATTATGCATTTGTGTATTTAGGCTTTTTGTATGTTTTTTATGAACTAGGACTAGTACATTTTGAACTTTGTGTTTCAATTAAATGTATAAACCTTTCTTATAGTCAGAAATGGTGCCCTTAGAAACATGTTTACAAAACAAACCAAGTGTCTTTAAAGGGACTCTTGCAACTCTTTCAAACCCCTCCTTAAGGCTAGCTTCCGAGTTGAACTTTTTGAGTAGTAAACTCTATTGGGTTTGCACGGCAAGGTTTTGGTAGCAGTGGGTGCTACAGGGGTGGCTTCTGTGAGAAACTCCTAGAAGCTTCCCCTATGTCCGACAGAGCCAATGCCAGCCGGCTCCAAGATGGACCCGCCGCTGGCCAAGGCTGAGCCCATCAGTGACAGTGGTAGTGCCTCTGGGATAACGTGTTTGGAGAAGGGAAGAAACAAAACCCTGCACAACAGCAGCCGAAGAGAGGAGTGAAAATATGTGAGAGAAACAACTCTGCAGGTCAGTGAAGGTCAGTGAAGAAGGAGTAGGAGGAGGTACTCCAGGCACAGGAGCAGAGATTCCACTGCAGCCCCTGGTGAAGACCATGATGAGGCAGGCTGTCCCCCTGCAGCCCATGGAGGTCCACGGTGGAGCAGATATCCACCTGCAGCCCGTGGAGGACCCCATGCCAGAGCAGGTGGATGCCCGAAGGAGACTGTGACCCCACAGGAAGCCTGTGCTGGAGTATGCTCCTGGCAGGATCTGTGGCCCTGTGGAAAGAGGAGCCCATGCTGGAGCAGGTTTGCTGGCAGGACTTGTGACCCCACGGGGGACCCATGCTGGAGCAGGTGAAGAGTGTGAGGAGTCCTCCCCCTGAGGAGGAAGGAGTGGCAGAGACAACGTGTTATGAGCCAACTGCAACCCCTGTTCCTCATCCCCTGTGCCACTGAGGGGGAGGAGGTGGAGAAATCAGGAGTAAAGTTAAGCCTAGGAACAAAGGATGGGTGGATGGAAGGTGTTTTAAGATTTAGGGTTCTTTTTATTTCTCATTATCCTACTCTGATTTGATTGGTAATAAATTAAACTAATTTCCCCAAGTTGAGTCTGTTTTGCCCACGATGGTAATTGCTGAGTGATCTCTCCCTGCCCTTATCTCGACCCATAAGCCTTTCATATTTTCTCTCCCCTGTCCAGCTGAGGAGGGGAGTAATAAAGTGGCTTTGGTGGGCACCTGGCATCCAGCCAGAGTCAACCACCACATAAACAAATACTGGGCAGGCTAAACTACTGTGTCAAGTGTAGAAAATGGATATTTACTTCTATAAAAAATTGAAGATTTTCTGATTACCTCATTCCCACGCATTGAATTTGTATTTCCTCCTCAAAATACATGGATGAATTTTTCGAGTGCCATGACACTTACATTCTGATACCAAGATCATTCTGAATTACATTCATGACAGTTATATTCTGAGATGAAGAATTATGAGACCATGATCATTCTCCCCCCAACCACTACATTTTTCACAGCTTTTTGTATCACTGAAGAAAACATACTGCAGACTGTAGGGTTCTAGATATGATTAATTGATTGAAATGATGAAAAAAAAGTAGCAAGGAATAACAGAGGTGTTTATATAGGTACAAAGGAAAGAAGTAACATGGAGTTTATAAGTCAATACCAAATTGAACAAAAAGGAGAAAAAAAGCAACAGCTTAAACAATGGGAGCTATTTTAACTTGAATTACTAAATTGTGAGAAATACAAATGAGGTAAAGGAATACATTTTCATCTAATATTTAAGTTTGTAAATTAAAAATAAGCATAAAATATATCACATTGTTGATTATGGTAAGCCTTGTTATTTTGTACTGTTTAATTTCTACAGTGTTTTTTACTGCAGCATTTGGTGTAAGGCTGTATTTTGTTTGCCTTACTAATCATGAATATTACATGGATTGTGCTCAGTCTTAGAACATGAGCCTTTCTATATTTGTAGGTTTCTTGCTAACGTGCTATGGAATTCAAAACCTATGGGACTTTGGGACTTTAATTTAAGCCTGTGGCAATGAAGATGCAGCTGTTCATTTATAAGCAATCATCACAGCTACAGAAGTTATAAGATTAAATTTGAAAAGCCACTTTCCTGAACTTTTAAAATGATTAAATTATAACAGAATCAGTGCTATTTTTTATTAGAAATATTTTTACTCATTAACTTTTTTCCAAGTTTAAAATCAAACCAAACCAATTTTAGATAGCATTCCACCTGAGCTTGCACCAGGTTAGCATTGCAGATTAAGTATCAGTATTTGATTATTATTGTAATGTTTGCTCCTCACATACATAATTAGAATATATCATCAACCATGACCCAGTCAACAGTCTTTTGAGGTTGGCATTATAAATTTTATTCTACATTGGCTCAGGTGCAACTCAACACTACTAGCAGAATTAATTTAAATGAAACTTCTATCTGAATCAAACCAGAATTATAAAGTAGTGTTACTTAAGAGTATTATAGAAATGCCTTCCAATAAAGTTATAAGCAAACAAAGCAGAAGATTTTATCAACATATGAAATCTACAGATCTCATCTCTGTTGACACCTACAGATATCAACATATGAAATGTATTTTTTCACTGATATGATGGGACAGCTGCGTACCTGTGCTACAAGTTACTTTTTTAAATAGGATACTCTATTTTGTAGGACTAGGACAGTATCCAGGGTGCAAAGGGCTGAAGTAGTATTTTCAGATGGATGATAGAAATAGGATCACTTTACCATGGCGCTCTTTCTTGTTAATAAGTTTCCCTATGTGTGTAGCAGCTGTATTGTTTAATTCCTAGTAGCTCCTTAATATTTTGTCCTGAGTATAGCCATACTAAAGAAAAGTTTCTTCTCCTATGGACAGTATAAGGATGAACAAGATATTAGTCCTTTACAAATGCCCAAAACCTATAAGACAAGAAACACATTTTCTCTTTCATTCCTCCTTCTTTCCCCAGTGAAATTTTTCTCTTCGTTAAAAAAATTACCCTTGGAAGGCATTATTTCCTAAAGCAGGGCAAGACTCCCAAAAGACATAATCGTCCAGGTTTTGGGATCTTCCTACAAAGTAGCAGCTCTAATTTCCTTTCCTCCCAGATCTATCCAGTGACATGAAATTCTGCAGCAATAATCCTCAAGGAACCTAGAGTAAAAAGTTTAAAGTTTTCCAAAGCAGCCAGAGGCTCCTTTCAAATGCGGTTTCACCGTTTCCTTGCAGACACCCTGGGGACTTCCTTCAGTAGCAACAGACAGATGTAAAATGGAAATAAATGTGAAAAGGCTAGAAAAGAGTGTGGGGTAAGCTGTTAGTTAAGAAAAATGGTATCTTAATTGTCGAATGCCTAAAACTATATGATTTGGGTTCCTGTAGAGGCCACAAGCTCAGGTATTTTTGAAGTAGGGGATTTGGGAATTTTCACTCTTGTCTGTTTCTCATGAACCTCTCATTTTTTTACCTCTCAGAAACTCTCCATAGTGGAAGTGAAAATCAGAGAGAAATATGACAGAAAAGCCACCTAGTTTTTTGTTCTACATTTATTTACAGTGATGAGCAATCACCAGGAGAACTGTTTTCTGGCTGTCGGCTAAGTATAATATAGGCAACATAAAAGGAGATTTACAAGTATGAAGATGGCATTAGGTGCTGGATACCTCTAAGAGTTGTATTTCCTTATTTGTAACATCACAACCTCTGGCACAGGCAATTCAGAATAAAGTTAATGAAAGATGATAAACCTCTCCAGTAAAATTTTAGTAGTACACAATATTTTATTCTATTACTTGCAGGCAGGTATTGCTCACATCATTAAAGACTGTTTTGTATGGCATGTATCCAAAAGGAAATCTAAGCTTGCATTTTGTACTTCAACTTTGTCCTCTCCTGACTTAACATGTATGTAGAAGGACATGTACATAAACCCTGAAAAAATGCTATTTTAGTTTTATTGAAGTTAAGATGTGAAACTTCAAATGTCATATATCCTGTAGACTGATTTATACAAGTCTGTCTGCTCCAGATTTCTGACACAGTGATGTAAATTTTCTTTTCCCTACTCAATTCTATTTTATCATTGTGTCCTCTTACAATTGCATTTCTTTCCAAGTTGACTCTAAATCAAATCTTCTAAAGGAAACCCCTTCAAGACACTTCTCTGATGCAGTCACTACAAGGTGGTTTTAGTGGTAGCATGTAAATAACTACAATGCTGATGCTCATCTGGGAAATTGTCAAACATCACCTAACTACTATCAGATTGAAGACCTTGGCAAGAAATTGTAACATGCAGAAATTTCACGTGCTAGTGAAGATTAGAGGTCGTTGTTCCTGAGCACGAATTTGAATCTTGCTCATCTAATGCATATCTGCCTACAATGCATGTCATGCGACGCTCCTAGGAAATGTGCATCTCAGATCTCCAAAATGATAACCAATTAGAAAGTAACCAAAAAAGATCTTCCTCTGCTCACTGGATCTACACACGAACATGCAAATCAAGGTTGAAATAATCAAGATTTCTTCACACCTTACTCAAGAGTATCTTCTAAGTCAATTGCTAGTCAAATGCTTATGGTGTATGTTCTAAGCAATGGTATGGCTGAACAGCCAAGATAAAAAAAGACAAGCCTCAGGGAATCCAGCAGGATAAACCTTTAGAATTTAAAAAAAGATTGCCAATGAGATCAGCTTTTCATTTGGGAAATGTATTTGTTCTGTATCTTTTTAATACAAAAGACAGAGATATTTTTATTATAAAATTCAACTGTGTTCTAATCATATTCTGGTATACCCAAAGATATCACTTGCCTAAGACAGCAAGGATTCAGAACTAACTTTTCTGCTTACAGTATGTCTTACAGTATGCAAGATAACACTAATTTTGCTAACAGGTCACCTGGAAGGCATGAAAAAACAGAGTGTACTAGTTTGCCACAAATCCACCACAAAGGATTCAGATAGTTTTTATTGTTTTGGTTTTTTTTCAGCATCAGAAAAGAACGACTATATTCTTTAGATCTTGGAGGTTTAGTAAAGCAAATGGATATCAAAGAGAAAGTAGGGCAACCAAAATAAAAAGGATGAACGTAAGGCTTTGTTTTGTCCATGGGGAAGGAAGATATTTTTATATAAATATGTAGAGATACATACACATCTCGCAAAGTATTTTATAAGTAAAAAAAATGAGCTGCTGTCTAAAATTCATTAAATCTTTAATATGAATTGCCTAATAGGAAAGAAAAATACGTACAGAAAGCTTGAAGAAAAAAACCCAACAAACTATACTTGATAATTTTAATATCTTAAGTCTTTTCATATCAATCACCAGGCATTTTTGCAACTACCACTATAAAGCTCCACTGTCATTGTCTTTGACTAAGAAGTATTTAGCATAACAACAAAATGGCAGAGGCAAAACAGCTCAGTAACTGCCACTGGTCCTTTACTCTGCCTAAAATAAATAATTGGATAGGACATGATTAAACAGAATTACACTAACAAATATAGTTTACATGCATATATTTTTACACATATAATCAAGAAGCAATACCATATTGTCACTGTCAACAAATCACCTTCATTTGCAAGGATGTGAATTTGAGCCACATAACTCCCCAGTGGGTCAAAATTAAAATGGAAGTAAATCAATTTTGTAATTATTAATATAATAGACAAGAGCTAGGGTGGTGAGCCACCAATTCTAATTAAAGACTGCAGTTAAAGGATACTTCAATCATCTCTGTAAAAGTATACTCTATTGATTGCTACATTAATTATTAAAATCATATTAAAATAAAATTCAGATCTAGCTATCTGCCAGCTACTTCAAAATAATATTCTGAGTCATATAATCTAAATCAGTGACATCATAACTAGGTCTAAAATGTCTTTTCTTTTTCTGTAAAGAATGGTGTGAGACACTATCTCAGGTACTCAAGTAGTGCAGTACTCAACTACTTATTCTTAGAAAAGATACCCAAAAATTTTCCTTTCTGCCACAGTCTATGTTACCATTAACTCCCCATGGCAGTCCTTTACTTTTCCTCCAGCAGGATTTGTCAGAATACCAATTTATGTGTTATATACTCCAATTATACACACATATCAGACAATCCTAAACTAGGTATTTTAAGAACTTTCGACACAGACAAAACCCAGACCTGGTTGCAAAAGTAATAGGGAGAAAAGTTAAAATACAATTTGTAATTTTGCAGCTCAAATTTAAATAAAGGCAGATGGAAAGCAGAGTTCATAGTTAAATGACAGACCATGAGGTCCTTGACTCAGCCATATTTTATGCTCCTGTGAAGAAAAAGAACATAGAGTAGATAGTAGTTGAAAAGATAATGAAGTCTGCCACAAGTTAGAGCATATCTCAGTTAAGAAAAGCATAGAAAAGATTGAAGCAAATATGCTGTCAGACACAAAAGGAGCAGAGCTATGGGCGTGGCAAGTAAGAATGATGAAAAACTGCTTCCCACCTCACTCCTTGCATAAACAGAGCTTTTTAGTCCGGGATGATACAAACACAAAAAGCTGTTTGCTGCATTCTAAAGTACAGATGTTATCAGTATTATCACATGCAGTTTATTAATATCTGCAGTAAGCTGATGTAATGACAAGAAAGTAATTTACAGTTGAAACCCTCATGATTTCAACTGCACAAGTGCAGTACCTAGTGTATCAACATAATTGCTTTGTTACCTTATCAAAACAATCTCTCAAATATTATTTAAATGCAGTCTGAAATGAAAAGATTACCAGATGCTTTCAAAGACCACAGCCCCTTGACTTTGAGAGAACTGAGTTACAAATGCTAAGAATATCTCCTTAAATATCTTGATTTTTGGAAAAACCTCCTCCAAATTGTCAAATTCCACAGTTGATTTTAAGCTGGTAATTGTACCAGCAGGCGGCCAGGCTACAGAAATCTATGACAGTAAATCTATGGATTTGTGACTGCCACCCACTGCTACCGACTGCTCTGCAAATATGGTCTGTAATCAGAAGAAAAATAATTAAAAAACACATGATGGGAGAAAAGGAAGGAAAAGAAAGGAAAATTGTTAATAAAAAAAAGTACCTTATTTCATTAATCCAATGTCCATGCTAACAGAAATGAAAGCACAACCAGCCCCTAGTAGCCAAAAATTCCAGCTGCTTCTTCAAAAATAAAGATCAAACTTCACAAAATAAAGCAAGGTTTTAACTAAAGAATCTAACTAAATATCTACCAATCAATCAAAACTTGCTCCTCTTAATTGTGTTCCACCAACATTAGCTTCCTTTGAAAGTCAAGTAAGTAACAGCAGGCAATAGCAGCAGGTGAGAAGGAACAGGCAATGGCAGCAGGTGAGATTAGCCATAGATGTCATATGCTGTCTGGCTGAATGCATAAACACAGGTTTCAAAAACCTGCTATTGATTTAGACTCACTAAACTCAGTCTACTAAAACCACTACAAAAACATTTTTTTTTCCTGTTGAGAATATGTCTCTTTAGAAGGCAGAAATCAATGAATTACCTGCTACCTTCTATAATACCATCCACATTTATATGGTGTTAATTCTCTAATATTACACACACAACATATCATCTAATCACATTTAACAAAAAGACAAACACAAAGAGTTGTGGAGAGCAAATTAGCTATACTGATTTATGATTTCAGATAAAACTTTTTACAATGAATATCAATAACATTGTTCCAGATCACTTATCCTTTGAAATACCTATTTAGAAAATTTAAGCAATAGTTGACAACTAATAACTCCTCTCTGCAATCAACATTTTTTTTGTAAATTATCATAAAGTTATCAGTGCTTACTAAATATCACTAAAAATTAAGAAAATAAAAGCATAATAGTAAATATTTTAAAGACAACCACAATATTAAACTTTTTTACAAGCACAAACTCATTAGCCTCAAGTTAACTATAGAACTTCCTTGCCAGTGTAAGAAGAGTATATATGCATTTATATAAAACCAGTAAGTTAAAAAAAAAAATCTTTAAAATAATTACCCCCAAAAAAACAGGGCATAACAACAAAGCAACAAGCACTATCAATTTATGCAACAGAACTATTCTGCTCCTCCAAGTGCCTTAGACTCTAGGGACAGGATTTTAAGAGCAGTTACATTTGTACAGTAACTGATGCGTTCAGTTTTCCTCACAACAGTGATTAAAATGGCTCAGAGAAAGTTATCATGCTGAAAGTAGTTGATCATAAAGGATTAGGCAAGCTGGCTTACAAAATTCTGGCTTTTCCTATCATATGAAATTACTTTAAAAAATTAAAAATATACAATCTGATTCCACCAGTTATTGACAGTCCTCAGTTTTCACTGACTGCCATAAGATGTAGGCATGCACATGAAGCCCAAGATTTATAATTTAATAGACCAGGAACAAAACCCACTTACCTAGTCTTACTGTAAATTTATACCCCACCTACATCATGATAATACTTTTACACTTCATTAACAATTTTTGTTTGTTTTTAAGTTTGGTTGTTTCTGTTTTGTTTTGGTTTTTAATCAACCATAGTTTTTATAAAACTATTTCTAAAGCTGCTTCTACAGTAACAGTAATTTTTAAAGAGACACAAATACTTTTTTTTTGTTTGGTACATTACATTATAAGCAGACCAAAAGTAATTACTAAAACCAACAGTAATGATTCTTAGCACATTTCTTTTTCTTTTTGTCTTCAAAATAGTGTACAGTTTATGCTAAGAAATATAGCAAGTATTAGAGTATAATTGTTGCCAGAATGCATTTAAAAATCTAACCAGGTTTGTTATGTTACAATTCTTTTTAAAATCATTCACTTTTGGTAACTGTCTTTTCATAAGGGTACTTGCCAGAAATAGACTATTACTCTGTGATTCCTTTTAAAGCCCTCTTATTCTGATTCAATACTATTCCTTTTATTTATATTGTGTTTATTGTTCTCAGCCATGATATACAGTATCTGTCAATATTAAATTACAGCCGCAGTGGTTACTATCTTAACCTTTATGTACTATTCTCTCTTAAAAAACATCAGCATTTCTAGATTAAAACACTAAAACCACTTTACTGAAATAAAGAATAAATAAATACATTTTTGAATGAGGATTTCAGTAGATTGTTATAATAGAAAATGAACATCTTAAAGTTAGAAAGAATTACATTTCAAAATAGAATAAAAACAGATCTTATATACCATCATAAACCAGTATATTTTGTCCTGATTAGGTACAAATAATACCTTAGCTCTTGGCAAACAGGCTGTTAGCAGTGGATCGTTACACTGTGGATGTGGCAATCTGTACTTACTACTCAAAGTAGTGCAGTGAATGAAAACAGAAACTGAGGGGAGCTTTACATTTTACAGATTACTGGAAATAATCAGACCATTGGTGAGTTTATGAACAATAAAATGCAAAAATCCAGTAATTCTGTGTGTAGGTGGAGACACTGGAGGCCCTGACAGACATGTGGAAGGAGACTAAAATAGGACAAACAGCTAAATCAGTTATTACCCCAGTTGCACACAACCCCCTTCTGACAGATGCTGCTGCCCCTGAAACAGCGGCATCTGATCAGATTAGAAATGAACTCCTGAACCTTCAGTTTTCAGCCTGGCGTATCAGGACAAACCAAAATTGGAACTGGTTTACGTTAATACGCTGGGCTGAAACCTGTGGTAGTTCAGGAGTTGGTTTGTGAATGGATCATATGCTCCTGTCTTGAGGACAGGAAAGTGCATCGCCACAGCTGTTGGCATTAACAGCTTCAGCTGTTTGATTTTTAACCCCTGACCACATATCTGTCAGAGCCTTAATGTGAGAGAAACATTATAAACACACAATCAGAGCAAACACTAGAAACATAAGAATTACCATAGCGGTTAAAATTAGTGGTCTACCAAATCTGGTACCCTGTTCCCAGAGGTGGTTAGTGTCAACCATTTAGAATGAAAGCACAAAGAAACCCTGTGTTAGGCATATATGAATTATGATCAATTTTATTTTCATATTCTTTTACTATTGTTTACCCAGCCAAGGTAGCTTAGTCAGATCCCTCTCTACACACTTTTAAACATTCATCATCTCACGAACAAAACAGGAGCATTCTTTGACTTTGGCACATTTGTATATGGTAACAAAGGCTTTGGATCTTTCTGGAAAAGAATATAAAATCCAAATTATCACCGGTCTGACACACGCTAAGTCTCATCAACAAAACTTGAGCTAATGACAACTTTGGAGAGATTCAGAATTAGATAAAGCTTTGTTGAGAAAGTAGGGAGTAAAAACTGTGATACAAAAGCTCTCTATGTAAGCAGAATCAAAAGCTGAATTACAGAAGCACTACTCCACAATCCCATTCAAGTAATTTTTTTTTTTATTATTTTCTACTCTTTTAGTTTTTTTACATTAGATACAATGCAAGCTATTATTAAAATTCCTTTAACTTAAGAAAGATTATTCAAAATTTGCTGCTGTGTACTTCACCATCCTCCTTTATGCAAGTACCATTTCATTTCTATTTATTTTATTCTTACTTTAGTTTTGGAAAGCATTAACTCTAGTATCTTAATTTATTCAGCTAACAGTAAGAAATATATCTGAAACTGGAATTTTGTTAGGGTGAGAAATGTCTTTAAATCTTTAAACCTCAAAAGTGTTCTTGTGAAATGACAATCAGGACCAGTGAATACAGATTATGCTGACACTCGTACACTGAGTAAAAGTATGTCCATAGCAACAGACATTTTTCAAAGCAGGATGAATTTAAGTAGCACCCTGACAAAGAAAGGACTGTAAAGGGTCAGATTTTGTAGAAAGAGTTTCAGTGGTCTAAACAATGAATTCATTCCCTGTCTGATATTATCTCCAAGCCTATTCAAAGCAGTTCACAGGTGTGAACTAACTACTATAGCATATGTTTCCTGTTGTGCTGCCTTTTGTTCATGTTGAACTTTATCTATAGCATATAAACAATAAGTGACTATTATGACCATTCATTTAAAAAAACAACAAACTTGGTACAACTGTATTTAGTTTTAAAATAACAGATAAAAGCCTTATTTAAAGCAACGTATTTGTCCCAATTTATTGTAATGGCTGTTCTTCTTGACCTCCCAGAAATGTATCTGAGCAGCTCTGCTCTGAAAGAAAACACAGTAGCTAAAAACACCTAAAAATAGCTTCATTTTCACAGAAGCATGATTCTACAGTTCTCCATCTATTGGCATTCAACCAATCAGGTAGTTTTAAATCACATCAGTAAATTAAAGAAATGCAATCTGATTAGAGCAATATGCTCAAGTGATTCACAATGAACACAAACCTCATACATGCCCTAGTTTCCTTGAATGGACCAAGGTAGCAATTTCTTTTTAAAGGAACAGTGATTTTTTTTTTTTTTTTCCTTCCAGAAGATAAAGGAACAGTAAAAAGTGGTAACAACCAGCAAACTATTTTCTCATTTCTCTCTTAGAGATCTGAGGTTGTGGACTTTGTTTTGTTTTTAACAGAAATGGTTCTACTTGAATCAGTACTATTTTCAGATGTCTCAGTGGAGCTGTACTGATGACCTTTATATTGTTTTTGAAAACAGAGCACATTCATGATAATTTTGGATTAATAAGACTTAGTTTTTAAACAGTGGGCTTCTGAATTGTTTCTAACCTTTAAGCTTCAACATCAGGGTACACCGTAGAGTGAGTCATACCAGCATTCTAAAAATATATATTGAACTCAAACATACTGAATTTTTGCCAATAATACATTATTCACATATGTTGAAACTTACTTTCTAGATAAACTAGAGCTCTTTTCCACATCAACACAGGATTAATTACCAATCACTCCTCTGATTTAATGTCTATTAAAATTCAAGGGTTCTGGGAAAGATCTTTTCTGCACTGGTTTTATGATTTAAGTTCAATTATTCCCAGTTTCTTTAGGGGAGGTGAGAATCAGGCTCTATTTAGCAGTATGGCCAAGAGCCTTTTTTTTCCAATGCTCAAAAGAGATGTCCCACTAAAAAACATAAGAACTGCTCAAAATCATGAAGCTGGTATCATTTAGCTCTACAGTTCCTTAAGTGCAATTGGAGACATATACATGGTCCGCATGAACACTTTGTGAGAGGAATCCAGTCATACTAAATTTAATGCACTTGGCATTACTTGGGGCAGAGAACAGGAGAAGAAATAAGAAATCATTTGTATGTATCTGCCACTGGATGACGGAGAATAACGCATGTGAGGTGTTCTAATTCCAATGGCAATGAATAAAGTGAAAAATGAAGGGACTATTACACAGAAAAACTTTAATCTTCTCAAACTCTTATCAGGTAGAGTCCATAGTATCAACAACATATGTTTCTATAACATTAAATCCTTGTTTAAGAAAAAAAGCACTTCTAAAAAATAATTTCAAACCTGAAATTCAGTATTTGAATTAAAAAACTGAAAGTTGTAATTCAGTTTAAAGCTCCACTTAATATAAATGTAGACAAAGTTTACCAGAGGTTTAAAATTAAATTGAGCTCACTTAATTGGACCACACTGAAAACACCCCCCACTACCCCCAAGTAACGATTAGTGAGTTTGAAGTTCTTCAAAACAGGTATCTGGAAAAACATAGGAGTCAAATTCTCCAAGACAATTTGAAAGGTATTGGGGCTGAACAAATCTGGAAATATATCCAGGTATAAAAGCTGCTTTTCTTTGGTGGCTGATGAGCATGTGGAAAAGCCATGTCAGGTGAATTACTCCTCTGATAGCTCCAGCCAGCAACTGAAAAGTCAGTCATAAAAGACCAAGTGACAAAATCACGTTGCCTCAACAGAAGAGTACTTCACTTATTCCATTTCACTTTCTCCAGTTTATCAGTCATTTTTCAATTTAACAGAGGATCATTCTAGTGTGATGTCATGGTGCAGAATGAATAATGGCATGATGAAACTAAAAATTTAGAGAAGTAATTTTAATATTGCAAAAGGAGCCTCAAAAAAAACCCCACAACCAACCGATTAGTTTTCAAATATTTAGCAATTTTGCTCATTAGTCATGCAAATTCAAATGTAGATTAAAAGAAAACTCATCTAATCAGCTACGCTAAGGATTTTAACTCGCGCAACATGTGACTTTGTCTCACCTGCATTAACATTCTAGGTGGAATCCCCAACTTTTGTTTCATTTCTGCAACTGGTAAGTACAGGATAAGGTAGTCACATTTGGCTTCCTCATATTTTTCATGTTTTTATGCTTTATTAAATGAGCCAAGTACCAATCTAAGTTTTTAAGTTTACTCAAGCGTGCAACCACCTTTGCAAAAAATACTATATTAATGTTATTTTATATAATTGCTATCTTTTGAATTATTTTCAAGACACATTGAAATATACTTCAAAATAAGTATATTAAAATGGGATTTTTAACTGCCATGGAAAATAAATAGACTGAAACCATATTAACACATGAAAAGCAGTTCTCTAATATTTTGGTGCCTTCATTCAATAAACAGGTCATCACACAACTAAGTGGGATTTGCTGGATAATTAAGCACATAACTATACAAAATACATTCTTTAGGGAGAGAAAAGAAAGCTCACTCTTGCTGTTAAATGGTTATTAATTGTTCACTGAGGACAAAAAGTTAGTTAAATCCAATACTTCCTATTTTTTGATGTTAGTACATACACAACTTTTAACCAGATATAACAGCTTTTATTTCTCTTATCCATTTTCCTGAGAAAATTCAAGTTATTTACTGAAATTTCAATATGGGTATTAATAAGAGGATGTAAAACCCTTTTATTAACAAAGTAATGTATTCCTTTAGAATGGTAAGGCAAACACAGTTAATGCTATTTCAATGAAAAGATTTCAGTTTTGCAAACATGAGAGAATATTAAAACCTATTTAAAAATGCAAATCTCGTTTTCCATAACTGTATTTCTTTTCAAATTCCTGTTCTAGTTGTGTCATTCTTTTCACATCATCTTGTCTCAAACCCGGTTACCATCAAGATAATTCAATTTTTTAGGTTCACAGAATAGTTATCTATTGTTTGAGCTCCAATAGCCACTACTAGTGACAGTAGACTACTATCCATTTGTATCTATGGGTATGTAAGAAACATACATTTTATCCATGGACTTCACAGCTCATTGCTGCCACTGTAGCAACTTAATATTTCAGCACTGGAATTTGGAAAGTGCACAGTGTAGTTTCATGCTGTCTTGTCCTCCTGTCCTGAGCACTTTCTCTGCTCCTCCCACATAACAGACTTCTTTCCAGCCCCTGCAATCCTGCATCCCCCACTGCACTGTCCCAGGCTCCCCAGCTCATTCTGAATATCAGCTTCCTCAGATAAGCCTTACTCTGCATACAGTCTCTTCCTTCCCCATGCCACTTTGATCTAATGGTGAGGATCAAAGATCAGTGGAGGGAAAATGAATCTCCCTGATCCTTACTTCTGTGGCCAAACCCATAGACTCCTGGTAGCCATGAAAAGCTACTGCAGGGGAAATGGTACTTTGCTGTAGCTATAATGGTCTAAGGACACAGGTAGGCCAAGGGTAAGGAAATTTTTTTTGCCATTGCATCAGCTGGTATAGTTGGGGGAAAAAGAAAAAAAGAGAAAGGTTGTCTAAAATAAAGTTTGCCCTGCTGCTTCTAGGGAATAGTCTTTTCAGTTCAGGTAGTCTTAGGACTGAACATCTGAACTGGAAAAAACAGCAGAACTGCTAGGTTCAAGTCCAGCTGGCTGGCAGTAACTCACGGTGCATGTAACCCCGAGATCAGTACAGGAGTGAGTATCCATCTTCATCAACAGAGAAATGAGGAAACCAAAATTTCATGAAGTTTAACAAAATGCAATGCAAAGTCCTGCATCCGGCGAGAAACAACCCCATGCATCGATACAGGCTGGCAGTCAATAAGTTGGAAAGCAGCTTTGCAGAACCGGCCCTGCCGGTCTGCTGGACACCAAACTGACCTTGAGCCAGCAATACACTCTTCCAGCAAAGAAGCACAATGGCAGCCTCAGCTGCATTAGGACAGGCCTCACCAGCATCTTATCAATGTGTACACATACCTGGTGGGAGGAAATAAAGAAGATGAACCCAGACTCCTTTTAGTTGTATCTGCTGAAAGGACAAGAGGCAATGGGCACAAATTGAAACAGGAAATTCTACTTCATGTAAGAAAAAGCTTTTCCAATGTAAAGGTGATAGAACACAGGAACTGGCTGCTCAGAGAGGTTTTGCAGTCTTCATGAGTGGATATACTCAAAACCTGACATGATGCTTTTCTAGCTGACCCTGTTTTGAATAGCAGCTTTAGGCTAAACCATCTCTAGATGTCCTTTGCAATCTCAACTATTCTGTGACTCTGTGTGATCACAGAAAAATCCAATAATTTTGTAGCCAAAGTAACATGTTCCTAATGACCATATGTTAACTTAGTTTTTTGTAAGATCTATAATGGACAAATTTTAACAAGGAAAACAAAAATACATTTTCTACATGTACATATCTGCCAAATTTCAAGCTCCTGCTCCTAAAAATGTAATTGAAATGTGTCTTACTCAACAGCTATATTTTTTTTTTCCTCTCTATAAAGTGACTGTAACAAACTAAAGGAACTTTCCAAAATACATACTATATCCTGTACGTACAGGAAAGGAAATTTCATTCTAAGGTTCTAATTAAGTTGCTGATAATACAAACTTTGAGGATAAATGATAAGTATCTTTCTGATTATGACTATTTTTAAGATACAGAAACAAACCATATAGCTTGATGTTTTGCATGGAGAAAAAAAACATCTTTAAGATTGCCAAATATCCAAAGCAAAGCTTTAACTACATAAAAAGAGTAGTTAAGAGCACAAAGAAAATCACATTCTTAACCACTGCAGCTATGCCAAGAAAATGCTCTGTGCACAGAGTCTTAATGATATGCATTATGTAATTTGGGAAGATCATTTAACTATAACAGTTCAGTGAGAGACCTACAGGATTCCTTTCCCAGCATACACTCCATACACTGGAACTTTGTACACCGGCATGTATTTGAATTAGGTCACTTAGAGCTAACTTGAGGACAACTAGCAATGTGCTTGTGTTAATATATCAGCTCAGGCAGGCTCATTAGCCCTGTTAAATAAACATACTAAGTCATAAGAATGTTTTTAACCAATATCAACAGTTGTTCTTACAGGGGAAATACAGGTACCTACAATTCAATTAGGTTTGTTCATTTTAGATGCTAAGAAGAAAGGTTGTATATGTGTTTATTGTACTTTTCCCATTTTCTAATCAGTGCTGATAAATGTAAGACCAAACATAGGTGCCAGGTGTTTCTGCAAGTTACTTATGGCCAGAGTCAGAAAAACCATAAGCAACTAAAAGTAGCACCTTTAAAACAAGCAGTGCTGAGCAGTCTTAAGGCAAGATATTACTCCACCCATAATTAAAAAAAAGGAATCCTTCTTACACTTTTCTGAAATTGTAGTCATTAGTAGCTGTCTGTAAAGTAAAACAATGCTTATCGTTATCATACCAAGCACAATTCCCTGAAACTGCATAAAACATACCCTCTTGTTTAGGAGCAAGAACTGCATACCAAGTCCCTCCTATTCTAACCAAATCCATTGGTACTAAAGAGCAGGCCTGAGCTCTAAAGTAAGTACTCAAGATCGGACAATGCCACTGTTAATGATTTAAGAGGCCTAACAATCCTCACATTACTCCTCTATCTTCAGAGGTTAAAACTTAAATTAGGGATTTATGTATCAACTTAAAGCATTTAAAGATTCTGTGTGTGAATCAATATTTTTCAAACAGTAGACATAATTTTAGGATTTCATTGATGTTGAATTTTCAAGTCAAACTTAAAGTTCCCTGAAAGTATAAAAATAATGAATGTTTAATCTGTCATTTAAGATTCCAACATTCAGATTTTTATTGCTATTCATACTTTTCTATGCAAGTTCACCAAATGTGAAAAATGTCCTCAATTAATGGGCTTCCCGTGCATTTCTTCAAATTTATCAGGTATCTACTAATTGAGGACAGACTTCCATGAGGATAATTACCAAACTGCTTCTGAAATCAAGACACCACAAATACGCAGCCACTTCTGCACAGACAGATGTGTTAATATCTTGTCAATATCTTTCTTAATAAAAAAGCAAAATATGCAACCAATATGTTAAAACCTACCAAATAATGTGTAGGTTTTAACAAGTAGTGAGCAACTCAGTTCAGAACTCAATTTCTAAAAGCCTGTTTGTCACAATTCACAGTTAGCTGCTCTCCTAACATTCCTTTTGATTATACAGAAAAAGAATTAATCAGTTACATTCCCCCAGAAAGACCTGGCTTCTCCTCACAGCTATATCCTCAGTATTGGCCAACATCCCTTCCCATTCCAGTTCCGCATTGAATTTTTTTTAACAGAAGTAGGGGTTCGTTAAATTTATCTTAGACTGAGGTCCATAAAGAAATAGTGTAATGTATTATGGCAATTATCTTGTGATGTGGAACAGAACTGAAATTTCAGATTGCTAGATTTTTACACTGAATAAACATGAAAATATTTTAATACAGAAACATTTTTCATTCAAAAGCACAACAAATAATTTCTCCAAATAAAAAGATACATAGTACCTTCAGAATCACAACAGGATAGAATGATTTGTGTACACATTGGTGGGGTAGAACCTATTCCAATCCACCTCCCAGTATAACAGCAGCAACAAAATCCCTATGCACCCAGTACTTCCAAGATGCTTCCATTATTTTGTTCTATATTACAAAAATACAGATACAATATTTCAAGAATAAGCTGTCTAGTCTTTCATGTATCAAGAAACTGTGCAGCCACCTTAATGCATGCAGCTGCTCTGTCACATTTTCTTTTAGCACACAGCCCACAGACATCTGACGTCACCCTAACGGTAACTAGCGTAAGTGGGAGTTCAGCAGCTCTAGGAGAAGCAGCAATTATGTTTATCATGGCTCAGGACTAGCTTCCCGCTTTTGAAACCCTGCTTCCTGTTTGTGCACATGAAGCACTAATCTTTTCCCACCACCTGCGTGGCAATTCTGCTGCTCCTCAACAGGATTCCCACAGCGTACAAGTGCCATATCACCATATCGACGATGATCAGGCAGCAGCTCTAAACAGATTCGACTTCTGACATATCTTCCTTTTGGAAATTTTTACAAATGGTGAGTATGGTAACCTCATGAGTATATTTTAAAAGAAAGGGCTGTGTAATCCAAATGGCAAGGATACAATATGACAGAGGAAAAAAATTCTCAACACAAAAAGTCTGTGCAATCTAACTTTGAAGTCAGACAGTCTAATTTATTCAAAACACCTACAACTGCAGAAAAGCACACAGCAAACTACTCCCTCCTCCAACACGTATTCAGATGGAATTTTATTTTTGGTCACTCTGAGGTTCTTTGTTCCAGTTTCCTGCCTAGATTTCCCTTTTTCCTGTGCCAAGGCAAGCAGTTAAAGTCAGGATGATCAGAAATAAACTTCAGAAGCAGATGTTACCACACAGTTTGTTACATACTGGTAAACAGGGTGATTGTGTGTTTTCCTGACTATATGCAGTTAAGTCCTACTGGAATTAATCCTAGGTAATCATCAAGCAAAAGAGAAAATCTAAAGCAAAAAAAAAAAATTCATGAGTACTGCCATTAACTCTCACATCTATGGATTTACTCCATAATCTCTAACCATTTTCCTTTAATAATTAGCTGTTGCAAAAAAATGCTTTTAATATAACAGTAATTTTGTGCAATTAAAAGACAAGTTAAAATTTCTTATAGCAGCTTTTATAGGCTCATGTAGCAGGCTATTTTAATAATTGGTTGCAGTAGCAAATATTTGTTACACTAATTAAACAACAGAAGTTGAAAACAGAAAACTCAACCCATATTACTAAAAAGTTAGGCTTTTCAGAATTTCTGAAATAGCACACACTAAATTTTAACTATGACTCCCACTAACAAACACACAATTTCCCTGCCTCTAGCCCGACTCCCTTTTATCTCCTAATGTCTACCAACAGAAACTAAAATACAGGGCACTGCACTATCTATGCACAGCTGCAAAACGTGTAAATTCAGGCTCCCAATTGCAAGTTTTGTTCCTTATGGGCTTAATCATTCTGCTGCATCTGTAAAATTTAAAAATATTTCAACTTTCATGCTGCCCACCTGAATTCAAAAATACTCTCCGATGGGTATTGCCTCTGTATCTTTTGTTAGATATGTTTGTGTAATTCATCCCCAACGACACAACAGAAATTTTCAGTTTAATGCATGTTTGGCATATTACATTTTCCTGAAACAGTTATGGTTGGAATGGGAGAGAAGATGGTTGCCTGCCTGCTATATACTCTGTTTCAGAAGGAATCTTCTGGTGGGAGAGGGCAATTGCTCCTTTTCAGACCCAGAATGGTCTGCACTTGAAATTATTGGACTGGAAAGCAAAACAAGCAGAAAAAATCCACCCTATAATCTCACAGTGAATAAGAAGGTAGGTTCATTTTCTACTTGTTTTGTCTAGCATGTTTCTGCCTTCACATTACCTCTATTTAGACTACTAACTATTCAAATTTATGATTTTCTGTTCTTAACAAAAAAAAAAAAGAAAAGAGAAAAAATTAAGACTAGAAACCTGGAGTGTATCTTCTATTGCATGCAATTACAAGGGGGAAGGAGGCAGCTATATAGTGTTACATAGTTCCGAGAATAAAATACGTCCTAGCAGACAGATAGCGAGGAACAGCTAGGGATGGACTGAGTCCATAACCCCTTCAGCTCCATGGGGAACACACCGCCTTTCTCCTGCCCATAACAGGTGTTTTGGCTACCTCTTTTACACCAGCAGAAGTACTCCTGTGGCTGCAAAATGAATTAGATAAGCTCAGTGATCAGCTTGCAAACTAATCCTCCTAACTCCCCTAAAAAAAAAAAAATCATTTTCAAATGGATGAGCAAGCTGATGAGACCTACTGCAAAGCTGGACAGATGCTATTGCTGATGCAAAGAAAGGACTGAAATGCATGGCTTGGGGCAAGACTACCTTTTTGGCAGTGACATTTAAATTAATGTCAGATGACCATGAAACCATACCACTAAGCCTCTGGGTACAAAAACCTCAGTTTCAGTTCTTTAATTTAGGTGTTCTTGATATTTCTCTCTACAGAAGGATGAAGTGTTAATTACTACTCTAACCAGCCCCACTTGAACTCACTCAATGTCTCACCTACCCAAAAGAGAAGAAAGCAATAAAGATTATTCATTATTCTGTTTATTCTTGGAGTGGAGTAAATCTCATCCATACTGCATCATTAAAAATCTTACCTGAAAATATAAAATGTAACTGTTCAAGAAAGCCCTTGCAATAGCATAGAAGGAGAATTTCTCTGGTTTGTTGCCACATTCCAGTGATGCACCAGGAATATGTAGTTTCAACAGAGTATACTTGAGTCTGATTCTTAACAGTAGGTGGAATTAGCAGAAAAAAGTAATAAATTCTAAGTTATTGTGCATGCTCAATATTACACTTAGCCTGATTTGTAGGGAAATCAGATTATTAGAGATGACTGTAAGCATTTGCAGATTGCCTTCAACAGTTTCAAGTTATTCTGATACCATAAAACTCCATCTAGGGGTATTGCAGAATAAGTAGATAAAGACAATTTTTGTAAAATATATTGAATATGAAATAAGTATAAAAACTGGACTATTGCTAAAAAAGGAGGAAGATAAAACTCTAATGCCTTAATAGTTAAAAGCTACACTTGCACATACACTTAAGAGAATTCTTTTGAGAATTTTTTTCAGAAAAGTATATTCAGTTAGTTTTCACACAATTAAATAAATAATACTAGAAAACCTCACAGAATCCTCTGGTTCCTTTGAAGCACAGTGTAAGAAAAAATTACCATGGAAACAACAAGCACAAAAACTGTGATAAAACCTAGGAGAAATGCCATTGCTCTCAGCAATGAAGGAAAAATACTGTCAAGGAGCTACAGTAACTAATTAATATCCTCAGTCTTTCAAATATTTACACACACGAGTACACGTTATTCAAATGAGTCCTCCCACTAAACTCATTGTGACTCAATTTGGGGCGGGGGGGGAGGGGGGCAGGAAGTGTGTAAGCTTTGTCTTCAAGGTGGAAAAAATAGCAAAAAAAATTCAAAATACACATGACAGTAATTATTATGTAACTGCCAAACACTGTGCTGGAATCAGACGTTCATCATACATCTGTTCCTATTTATAGCATTTTGGTTTTCACAACATGTATATATTACACAGAATCACAGCATGGTTGAGGTTGGGAGGGACCTCTGGAGATCACCTAGTCCAAACCCCCTGCTCAAGCAGGATCAGCTACTGCAGGCTGCCCATTTCAGTGCTGCCTTTTTTTAAAAATGAGACCTTGTTTGTTTCAGAATGAGCTACTTTGTTAATTATTTTAAAGGTGAAGTCTTCAAAAAAAGCCCATCACTTGTACAATAAAAGAACTAATCTTACTTTAAATTGCAATTGCCATTTACATAGTATCCCTGAGAACAAAAACACTGGGGTGAAAAAAAAAAAATAAGCCTAAAGTTCATTTTGAGGAAAATCGTTCACATTTTTAATAAGTCATGTTTGACTCCTCTAATGGTATTTTCACCTTCCTGGAATTATTTTTCTGTAACATAAAAATGCACGTGTCACTTCTAAAATGAACTTGTTATAAACTGAAAAACTGTACACTGACACACTACTAAAAATAAAATAGAAATTTCACTCTTTTCTTGCTTTTTGCTTTCTGTTCTCCTAGGCAAATGAATACTGTGGATAAATCTTTAACTCACATATCTAGGCTGCATTTACATTTCAATATGTTTGTGTAAAATCCCAAACCTGCAACATTTTCTGCTTAATGTATACAAAAAAAGTAATTCTGAAAGTCTGCATTCTCATGGTACAGATCTGAATCAGCCTCCTATTCACTTTAATTCTTCTGTGGTGGTTTTCTTTACTATACCAAATGAAGTATTTTCACCATGTAATTTGTTTTTCCTTACCATCCTGGCCTTTTACTCCCCGTCATGAACACTCACTCATTTGCTTATCCCATAAGCACCTGTGTATTCATTCCAATTTTGTCCTTTTATGCTTTGAAAGAGCTTACAGTTAAAAGACACAAAATTAACATCTTATCATGTATTAAAATATCTGCTTTACCATAATTCTTACTACTTGATAATGTGTCCTTTTGTGACATCTGTCATGGCTAATTTATGTATCAATACCAGTCTAAAATAATCTTCTCATCTCTTACTGTCTTCTCTTCCCACCTACTCCACGATCATTCAAATGTATTTTGTTTACAATTTAAATTGAGAATTTAGTGAAGCCGATTTTATCACAACTGTCTTTGGAATGTCCTGCTCTAGTTGGAACTTAAGGCACCATCACAACATGAACAGGCAGTACAAGGTATTTCCTTAAAACGGGTCAAGGAATGGTACACTTGCTTTAGAGCCTCTTGTTATTGATTTGTGTCAACAAATCCCCAAACATCAGCATTTCTCCACTTAGATTAAATCGTAAGGGATGTTTGAATGGATAAGCACTGCTAAAGGCATAATCCAAAACAGAACTCTTCTAATGAGTTCAGTGGACTCTGCATTAAACAGTATGTCTAACTACAGACTGTTAATCACTACACTTAATAACAAAACCAGATAATAAAACCCACAACCACTGTTCTAAGAGATTAAGTTTAAATCAAATGGCTCTTAATTTGTTTAGTACTAAAATGATTTTTGTGTACTTGTGCTATACCTTCATATCATATATTCCCACTGTGAAGCAACTCATGTAACCCCTGCAGCTTCTTTTATAACCTAATCAATGGGTAAGGCAGGATTACAGCAAATTTTATTGACACCAAAAATAAAACCAACTCATAAACCAGGATAACCGTCCCTCTTACAGGTAACTGTACACTTTTGTTACTTTTTAGTTAAAAAATCTGTACTTATGATAAACATCTTATCTAAGAGATTCAATAAAACTCCATCAGTAAAAAATACAAAACAACAGTGTAAAATTGGAGAAAACTACTGAATGATCATACTTATTACAGATCCCCTCACACAGACCCATATATATGCATACATAGACATACACACACATACATATATATGTGTATTAAAGCTTAATATTTTTTTTTTCTTTTTTAAAGTAAATAAAGAGGTTTTTCCTATTACAACATCTGTGGGTTTTGGAAGGAGGAAAAATCATTCACAATCACTATTTAAATATGGTATCGATGAGATCAGATGAAAAACTGAAATCAGCTAATGATCACACACTTTAAAGCTGAGCATAAATGAAAGTTCTTCATTAATAGGCAGGGTTGAAATGAATATAAACCAAAAAAGTAGTGCAGTCTTCCTTTCATCCTATACTTTGTCATCCATAAAGAAAAGATTTAGCCGTAGGAAACTCTGACCGTGGTTCTAATTACAGATTCTTCCTGTACTGATTTGAACTGGAAAAGGTCTTCCTAAAAAATAAGCTACTATAACATCTAAACTTAAATTCTAAATTATAATACACAAATGCATTATTTTGTATGCACAGCTAAATCTCAGTTTAATTTGAACAAAAATAATAAAACCCCCCAAAAATGTAGTATCTCTATGTTATAGTAAAGACCTACCAGGGAAAAGTTTTTACTACCCAGATGAAAAGCAGCTGCTATGCAAGGCTTTGAAATCAAAACACATGAAGACTCTACTGGAAACAGGAATGGAAAACCACAACCATCCTGATACAGGGCCAAGTAAAGCAATAAATCAGACTTAGGTCAAACCACACTCTACAGAGTTTTAATTTATACCATAAACAGAAACAAAGTTTAACAGATTTTGGTTTATGCCAAGTGCTTTGATCTTTCAAGAAAGCTACAAACATAGATCTAAAAACATTTAATATTGTTTCATAAAATATGAAACATCATATTAAATGACTATACATAAAAGCCACTCTAGTTTGCTTTTTATAAATTAAAACAATATATTCTAGTTGAAGTTCTTCTAAAAGCTGTGGGCACACAGATTTTCTAACAATTATTTTTAAGAATATAATCAAAATTGTAGAAAAATAAATCTTCTTTTGGCAGACAGTAGTTACAATGGAAAATATGAGTCCATATTACTTTATCTTTCAAACTAATTCTCAACCTCACTATCTTCAACACAAAAAAATACATTTAATTTTATAATCAAAGAACAGATGATGCTGCTTTTATAACAAGATTATTCAGGAAAAGTCAAGAAAACATGAAACGAAGAAAAATTCTACTGAAAGCATTTCTCTAGTTTTTTACAGTCTTAAGGTAGTTTTTTCATTATTTAATTACATTTATCTTTCTGAAAACGTAATGCCAACTGTGGTATCTGAAAGTAAACCATTATCAAATATACAGATGTTTTAGAGAAAATTCCTCTTCAAGTATTCTCTTGGATAAGATTTTCCTCCCAAATAATTACTAATACATACTGTAGCCAGGAAGACAGAAAAGCAGACAGGTGAGAATATTAAGGTCAGTCTGTCCCGAGTTCAAACTGTGCAACAACCTACACTGTTCTGTTACAACATACGAAATATGTTGTTAAGGAAACAGAATGAAGTACACATGATTAACCTTTAGTGGTTATCTCCAACAATGCTGACAATACAGCCATTAAAAAACAAATCAATACTGCAATCATACAGCGATATGGACAAACTGTTTTAATATTATGACTCTGACTAGTGTCCCTAAAGTCAATTTTAGTGGTTTTCACTACACAATTTGTTTTGTTTTCACACTGAATTTTTTTGTAGGGAAACATCATCATCTATTGGAAATAATAGTTTCTCACTCACAAACATTTTATTACAAACCACAGAGGAATGTTGCCTTTCCTACAGCGAAGAAAAAACTAAACATAAATGAGCAGCCCATATTCTTCTAGTTAAAAGGCTTGCATAAGACTTCAGTCCTCACTGCGATTAAAGGTCTGTGCTTAATTTCAAGATGACATCTCAAAGTAAAATTTCTTTAAATGACAGTATTAGCTTACCATAAACACCAGCTCTACAACCCCACTGGGATTTCTTCTACTAGTTGCTGACAAACAAAAACACTTCAGAGCCCTGTTTTCACTAAGGCTTTGCATACAGATAACTACCTCAGTAATAAAACTGATCATCTGACAGTGGCAGTTTTCTTGACTTTCTTGATACTCCTCTGGATTTCCTCCCATATAACTTAACCATAGGATATTACAACCAAAAGATACTTCGGCAGTTTAGTGCTTTAGTAACTTAAATATAAGTGGAGAAGACGAGTATAGGAAGCGAGTGAAGGCAGTATCTCAGAGCGGCAAATAATCATCTGGGGAGGCCATTGACTCATTTAAGACTTGTCAATAATGACAAGTTTTCATTTGCAACACTATTTTGCAATAGGACAATGAACATAAATTATCAATAAGGAAAATACGCATACAGAAACAAAAGGAATTCCTTAATACTCAACTTGTGTGTACATTGGATATCATGCCTTTTTCAGTAAAAACAGTTGTAGCATGCTAAAGTATCCTGTTGTAGAACCCAAGGATTCCTAAATGTACTATATAGACAAAGAATGAGTTACTAGCAAATGGAAAAAATGTTTGTAAAGTTCAGACACACAGCTGCATAACTGTTACTAATGATGAGAATGAAACATGGACTTCCAACACAAATATTCAATGCTTGTATGCCTTTTGTCCTGAAGAGTTGGTAAAGAAAAATCAAAGACCTGACTCTTCTTTAGAAAGAATGGGATTACATGGAATCTGGTTAGTTGAGTATAGACCTGCTTAATCTACTCAATTGGACGGGAGGAAACATGCAGAAATTAGAATAAGCAGGTCCTTGACGAACTGAAGTAGAAAGAGATCTTGTATTTGAATATTTTCCTGACAAATGAGAAATAATATTCAAAAAAGGAAACCACATATGCAAAACATTAACAAGTAAATATGTAAACAATAGAGAAAATGAGACAAAAGAAAATTGGGCAAAGATAAGCTCCTAGAGCTTGAGCTTCTCCTGAATTTCTTCCAGTGTGATATTACATATATAAAGTAGTCTAAAAGCCTTCTTTGTAATCTGTCAGAAGTTGTTCTCCTGACTTAAACGTATTTCACTGCCTAGATCAGGAACAAAACTAGTATGATGTGTAAACCAGTCATTTCTTGTTGGAACCAAGAACGTGATGTATGTTCACAAGCCATGGAAGATTAAAAGAAAAAGAAGTCCAGATTAACATTTAAGTTTCAGGCTAAAACCCAATTCCATATAATTTAATTCCCTTTTATAGCATCTCTCATTCAGTGTCTTTATTACACAACACACTAGAAATGGCAGCAAGTTCTATATAGCTTTCTGCACTTAAAAGTGAATACTGGCAAGTGAAAGCATTTAGGGGAGAGAATGTTTTCACAGAATAATTCTTCAGCTTACAGAATGCATCTGCCACAGCACAGAGACTCATGAGGTGGTATGTCTCTTCTCATTCACCTATTACACCTGTTATAGGTATAGAATAGAATAGAATAGAATAGAATAGAATAGAATAGAATAGAATAGAATAGAATAGAATAGAATAGAATAGAATAGAATAGAATACTGTGACTCTGAACATAAAGATTAATTTAGGAAAGATTCCAAAACTCAAGAACAAGAACAATCCCCTACACTCTACCCCTCAAAAATGGGTAAGAGGGAATGTTTAAAAAATATTGCAATTATTTGGGCTTATCATCAGAGGAATTTCTACAGACAAAAAGAAAACAAGGCTATATAAAACTAGCCAAGACACACATACATTGCATAAGGTTCATATGTGGGGAATCATGGCATTCAAAACAAAACAAGGGTTAGGTATGAATGAGAAATCATTTAAATTTTGAGCAGAGTATCATTTAATACTTTTATAGGACTGAAGAATGTTGTGACAGCTTTTTTTTCTTCAGTCCTGACAAACCTCTTTCGCCCTGAACACGTTAGTCATTTACACGTTAGAAGCCATAATGATATCAAAACCAAAATGCACCTGTCCTTTGGGTTTGGGTTTTTTTTTTTTTCTAATTTTTTTTTGAACCAGAAAATCCAAGTTATCGAGACAGAAACTACTGAATGCCCCAAAGGAACTGCTGTTAGTAGTGATATATATAGCATAGCTTTAAATTACTTTTGTATTATTTTTAGTATTGGAGAGCTTGTGTTTAGAACAGATTACATTCCCTAATGATTCTTCAGCTTCAGAATCTGACGAACATCTTGACAAGTCATTGGGAAAAATGAAACACAATGATTTCACTGCGACGAATAAGCTTAATATTATTGAGATTGTTATGTTTCCTGTAAAGACAAGGTCTGGAAAGCAGTATTTAGATTACAGATATCATTACAGTATGACATGTACTGAGAAATTCAAAAGCTGTAACTAGTAGTGTAGTGAATGATTTGAGGTTCCTCTTAAAGGACAGATTGAAGACATTCTGCATCTTGTTTCAGCTGGCTTTTAAATATTAGGAATACAGAAGACACACCTGATGCCAGCATACCCACTATTTGTTCTGACAAAGGAAAGATTTGCTCAAGCTCGTTTTCACAGAAGAGCACTGGGCAGTCTAGAAGCAGCATGTCTCATTCTTTTTGTCTTTAGAGAAACAGCAATGACAACAGAACAGGTAGTGCTATCAGTTTTCATGTCTGGGTGGGCATGAAAAAAGATTCAAATTCCTTGAATGAAAGTTTCTGAAAAGGCATAAAAAGATTTTGTCTATCCAACACCAATACAATTAGAAAGAGGACACACTTCATTTTTCCCAATTACAAAAGTTACTCTGATGAAGAAAGATGTTGGTTTTTTTGTTGTTGTTGTCATTTGTTTGTTTGTTTCTAAAAGCTCTTTGGTAAGTTTCCACAACCCATGGAAAAGCAAAAGTGTTACTTGAGTAACAAACCTTGAAAAGGATCCTATGTAGCATTGAGCAAGAGAAATAACCCCATTGAGAATTTAAAAATATCTATAAGGATCATTTTAATAAACAATACAATAGGATTTTCACATGGTGAAAACCCCAAAATGAGACTTTAACTATGCAAATTAATACTGCAAGTTCCTCTGAAAATGAGACAACAGATGTCTAAGCAGCAAACGCTCACAGGAACTCTAGTAAACAGTCTCCACTCAGAGTCCAAAGGTACCAGACAGGAAAGGAAGCGCTCCAGAGACATACAGAAGGTGGAAAAAACAGTTCAGGCTGGCAATGGAAAAGGTGTTCTGACCAAAATAAGCACAAGACAATAAACGAACCTAGAATAATTCCACTGTAGAGAAATATCTGTGATGGTGTAACCTCAATTTACAAACATTTTCCTTCAGTTTGTGATGGGCTCTGGTAAACATTATTACTTAGACTACATTAAAATAAATGGATGGAACTAAGATAGGATCAGAAAGAGTTTTCATACCATAGGATGTAATACTACCACCCTCTTGAGCTACTGGGTATAACAAAGAACACTTAAGCATTCCTTCATTTAACAAAAACAAAAAAGAAAATAAACATTAGCAGAGACAAGACTGCACTGTCTTGTAATCAAAGGGCTTTCTTAATAGCCTGGAAGTTAAATATTACATCTCACTTATAGTTACACTTCCGAGTGAAGAGTGTATTAGACTTACTTTGAGAAGAGTTAAGAATGGACATTTTTTTACTGCCATGCTAGCCAGGGAGAAGGGAAGCAGAGGAATGGAAGTGCATGCAAAAACATTGTTTCCAGCATTTGGATTCCTTCAATGCACAAGGAAACACAATTTTATCTACATTCTATGTATCTAGACAGAATTATACATCACATGCAATCTTTTTTCCAAAGTTTACTGAGAAATGTCTCGTAATAGCCAACAATATCACTGGCAGAAAATGAGATTAAAATCTGAAGGGTCAAACACCACATTATAATGCCCAAGAAAGTCATATGTCATGAATATAGTCTAAGAGGAGGAAGACTGCCTTATTAAAATTAAGACTCTCCAATGTCCCTTAAGTCTAGCTGGCTAACCTCACGTTCTACAGCACCTTTCATAGCTGGTTACGACAGTAAGAACTAAACCATGCAAATGTTAATGAGATCTGGAACACTGAAGTCCCTAAATCTATCATGGACTTGTTCAGCATCACACCTGACATGCTCCTCCAAAAAAACCAAACAAAAACCAGCCAACAATGTGGCTCTGACAGCATCAGCATGAAGATGTCCACAAATATTCTATTAGCCATGGAAACATCTACATGAGTTAAGGAGAAAAATCTTTTTCTAGGATATGTACCACCCATAAGCCAGACCACAGAGTAAGGACATATTTAACTACATACATACCGGACCTATTCCCTCTTTAGAACTGATAGATAATCTCTGTCAAGCAGAATTTGTAAATATGAAGGCCATAGCCTCAACTAATGAACTATTCTTGGTCATCAAGATCAGCTGGCAAGGACTAGCCTTCTCTCTATGCTAGTTAGTTGTCCTCAGTTACCAAAACAAGATGTCACATTCTAATTGGCTACTGGATAAAATCCTTGCCATGTCCTGATGGCTGAGCCACACCATAAATTGTTCAGGGGCAGTTGATGACAGAACAGAACACTCTATGGCAGGAAAAACTACCAGTTCAGTAGCAAAGCCATGCACACTTCAGTGCCCAACGACACACTCAGGCATGCTCAAACTTGCACACAGACACAGCCAAAGACGCAAACTTTTGCTCCCCATCCCCCTCCTTTTTTGTAACTGTAAAGGGGATTATCTCAGCAGTTCACTATGATGTTGAGATTCTTGGTGTTATTCTTGTTCATATCCCTTTCTTTGGAGGGTCACATATTCAGGGTGTGGCTTTATGAAATAATATGTACAGCAATCAGCTTACAGTTCTGTGGCCTTGACTATTTTAACTCTTTTCTTGGGACCTTTCACTAGGGATCACTACTAGTATTCCAGAAGAATACTATTCTTCTAGAATACTAGAATGGCAATTCCTTACATTTCAGAACCCCCAATACACTGAGTACATTTGTTTTCTTTAGGTCTTTGGGTATTCAATATTGTAATAACTTATCCACAAGATCTCCATAACGGATTCATTCCCTCCCCTATCACTGCCATTGCATCTTAGTTCTTAGGATTATGGGCTTCCTTTCCCACTTTTGGAATGCCATCTGCTGTGAAACTTAAGACTTCTGAAAGCCATGCTATTCCAAAATTAAAATAATCCTATTTAATGATGAATTTGAAGGCACTGAAAACCTTTCCTTTCTTCCCCAAAAGGCTTTTAAATTATCACCATTATGTTCCTATTTGTTACCTTTCTTTCTGTTCTTAGGATTACAATATTTCTGTAATGCCATTGATATTTGTTTTTATTTACTTCTAAATGCTGAACGCATCCTTTGGCTATAATAAATGAAACAGGAATTCTTTGTTGACATGAACAAAACAGTGATCATCTGCTGTATTTGGACAGATAGTAGAAGATGCAATGAATTTGCTAAGAAAATTGTGTGGCAGCACAGAACTTAAAATTACAGTAAAAATCAAATAATTCTGTTAAGCATCAAAATAAGAAAAATTAAGACTAAGATTTCTTCCTAAATGAAAGTTGTAGATACCTCATCCCCTCCCAGAAAGCAATTATAATTTTCCCAATTCATGACTACTGGAGTATCTCTACATAAAACACTCAAGCACATTTCCTCTAATGCACTGACAAGCTGCCTCCTACTGTTATGGTAACATCTTTTGTTACACCAGTTCTAGTCATTAATTGTGGTTAATTACTACTCATTTTTATAACCAGAACCTCTATTTAGGAGAGAAACCACCATGTTATGTGCTGTAAAAGCATAAGAAGAGATGGTCTGTGTCCTCTATAGAATACTAACAATACCCAAAAGGTAAACATTTGCAGTTAAGTAAAAACATTAAAATTTTTTGCAGGTGGATACCACTGAGAATTACATGTACACAGAAGAACAAGATCCAAACAAACCCACAAACTCATACTTGGATAAAGGATCAGAAATATCAGTAATAGCAGTAACTTTGAGATTAAGTAGTGGTGCTGGCATTAAGTGTATTTTTTTAGGCCTATTTCTTCTATGCTTACACACACTAAAAAAGCCACTGTCCAGCTACAGCTACTATGAACATGACTCAGAGTTCACTCAGCTTTTACATCCAGGACAACAGTTTCATCCCAGTTCACCAGCACAGCCTAATATGGCAATAAACAAGTATCAACTTTCCAAAGATCTAAGAATTCATCTGAACTGACAAGAAATAATAGAGTAAGAAATTCAAGGCACATAGTCAAGTATTTGTCTACACTTACTGGACAGTAACAACAAGCTGTGATGCAACTTCCTTCACAGATATGCATCTTGGGTAGGCATCTGATTCTGTAATTTTTAAAGTATTAGAAGCAACAGAATTTAGATTTATGAATTAACAAAAATATTTCAACATGCCCTATTTTTGGCTTAATCAATGGTCTTTGTACTTCAGATGAATTATACTGACTAATGGAAAGGTCTGGAGCAGATCAATGGAAGTGATTATCCCTTTTCATTTGGCAGCTGTTAGACTGCTTTTAGAGAACTGGGTCCAGGTTTGGGCCCTCCAGTACAACTAAGATGTTGATAAACTGAAGAAAGGTCAGTGGAGTGCCACCAAGACAGTCAAGGGTATGCAGTACCTGCCCTTACAAGGTGAAGCTGAGAGAACTGGCCTCTTTAATCAGCCTGGAGAACAGGGAGCTTCAGGAGGACCCAAAAGCAGCTCCCCAGTACCTATAAGGTCATCAAGAAGATTGACTTACACTCTTTCCACTGGTGCATGGTAGGAGGACAACAGACCACAGACATTCATTGAAACAAGACATTCAAATAAGACACAAGGAAAAACCTTTCCATGGTGAGGACTGTCTTGCAGTGGAACAGGTTGCAGAGAAGCTGTGCAGTAAGATAAAGCCATCAGCAATCTGGTCTGCCTGCACAGCTGACCCTGCTTGAAGAAGGAATTTGGACTAGAGATCTTCTGATACCCCTGCCAAACTGAATTACTCTATGATTCTTATTCCATAGTTTTCTTTACTCTTTGTTTTTAATTTCGTCCATGCATAGATGTAGTTTTTGTTGTGCCATCATCCCCACATTTTCTGATGGAAATGTAATGTACTGCAGCAGTCTTTCTGGCCATACTTTGACACCACCTCTCCCTCATCTACAGTGCAAAGATTTTTCTCATAGTATCTGGATACAAATGTGATCTGTGAAAGTAACACTGATTATTATTAGGAACTCAGGCTATCAATCTTCCTTTTTTAGCTGTGCAAATATAGTGTTGAAAATTATCCAGGAATAATTTTCAATGTTTTGACATCTCTCAGTCCTTTTAGATGAGCGCTGTAAATAAGAACATATGTATCAATACAAAGGTATTTAATTAGATGACAAAGATAAAGCTGAGTGTAAACAAGTGCAAGGTAATGCATGGAATCTGAATTACTTTTAAGGCAACTACAGATTATAAACAAACTGTAACTTTTCTAGAAACAAAACTGGTTGTCAGTGTCAATGAAATATTTCCTCAATGTGGAAATACGGTTTAAAGAAATGTTGGTATGACAGGTGTATGTTAGGAAAAGTAGAATATTCTAAACTATGTGCTATTGCCTAAATACTAAGTTTTATTTTGGCAACTCCATCATATATAGACAACACTACAAAAAGTAAAGATCAAAAACTTAATACTAAAAAAGGGCCTAGATGCATAGTTTCAAAAAGCTACAGATACGGTAACGTAATAAAGAGCTATAAAAATGATTAGGACTATAAGCCAAACAAGTTTTCTACTTGGCATTTCTTAGTAAATACATTGTACAACATTAAAAGAGAAGAAAAATAAAAAAAAAATCAGTATAATTTTACATAAAAACAGTAAAATAACAGTAATTGTCTTGCTGGATTTAAAAAAGGATAGGTATTTTAAAGGTCATTATACTAGCTATACTGGATATAATAATAAGAATATTTACGCTTATGCACAAAAGAGTATGAAACAGAAAACTTTTCTTTTACAAGCTTTATGATACAATCTAGGAGCATTTCTGTACTTTCCTTCAGTATTGAGATAGAAAAGTTAACCTTTTTAATCTAAGTTTACTTTGATATTATATGGTACTATGTTTTCTATATTGCCTTTTAGGTAGTTTTTGTAGAATTTATAATCAGCAAAATTATCAGGAAAGATGAGGTCATAAAAAGAAATACAATAATTATAGGAATTATTCTAGGAAAGACTGGAAGATTACTGTGTAGACACTATGAGGAAAATTTGTTAGATTTGAACAGCATCTACACTGTAGTGGTAACAAGGTAAGAATCATAAAAGATATACTAAAACATGAACTGTTTCTGACTACAGACTTTTATACTAAGTAGTAGTAATGCACTGCTCACAGGTTAGAAGACAACAAAGTTGTACCACAATGTAAATGATATGAAGAATATAGTATACAGTTTTAAATACATATTCTAAATTATTTTCTAATGAGCTACTAAATTAAAATTTGAAGATTCAATGATTAAATGGTAGATTAAATAAAATGCTCTGAGCAAGTTATATGAAGGAGATCGTAAAAGGTTATGTTCTAATTATAAGAGCACAGAGCGCCTTTGCTGCCTCCTTTCCAAATGGTTTTCAATAATGTCTTTTCCAAAAGCTTAATAGGAAACAAAACTGCTACAGAATAAGAAATGTCCTTACATGGAAAAATTAATGAATTAAAAGGAAAGAGGAAAAGACTAAACTATCCATTCTCACAATGGATAGAGATCACTTATAGTATTATATAGGGATACGCAGTGAGCGATCTGGAAAATGAAAGCAGACATCAGCGCTGAGGATTCTATTATTTGGATGATGATTTTTAGGCAATAAGGATGAAGTCACAGTGAAGAACCACAGAAGGGTCTCAGGACTAAGTGACTGTGTAAAAGAATGGAAAATGACATTCTATGTACACAAATGTGATGTACAAAGAAGAAAATCCTAACTTCACACACAAAAATAATGGACTCTGAACTGACCATTATTTCACTCATTCAAGAATGAAATTTTGGATTATCATATCCATAAAAATGTTGGCTCACTGTTAATAGAGAAGAGAAAATCAAATGTTAGGAATTTCTAAGAAAGGAATATAAAAACAGAAAAGAGTATGACACAGCATATGATGACATAAAAGGTTTATTTGTATGTTTAAACTGTTTTCAGCTCTGGTCCCTTTGCCTATGAAGGATGCATTAGAACTCAAAAGGATTTAGAAGAGACCAAAAGGACAGTTAAAGCTATAGGCTGGCTTCTAATAAAAGAATTAATGTAAGCTTATGCTCCTTAAAATCTGGAAATGACTTGAGCTAAATGTCAGATGTCTGCAAAATCATGAAGGCACAGGAAAGGGACTGATTCATCCTCTCTTCTAACACAAGAACCAGAAGTTTCATGGAGTAAGGTCCAAAAATAAATAAAAGGACATGGTGGTTCTTCTGTAAGTGCTCATTACTAAATAGAGTTTCTGTCACCTTTGTACACATTTCACTCTATCACAAATGGGCTTGTAATGGGTGTTTTTCTGAAAATGAAAATCTGCAAAAACTCAGAGTAATGCAGAAGGCTTTAATCACAGATTTCAGCAGAACACAATCTGCATATGTATTCAACTTTATTGACACATATGCAATACAGACATTCAAGTTCAACACATGGTATTGTCCTTCCTGAACATGGAGGTTTTTCATCATCTATAGCTTAGGAAAGCAGCAATCATTATAAAGCCTGAGTAAGCTATTATTGAAATACCATTTGTACTTTACACATTGTCAGACTTTGTGTTAAAAACATAACTCAACACATGAAGTGTAATTTAAGGGATAATTATTCAGAACATCAGATTTCATTAATCAGTACAAGGTCATTGCAAAATTGATCAGGACAGACATTATGTCTTCTAAGTCATTACACAAGAAGATAGAATTGAGGAATCAAGATATATCTCTGTAACAGAAGAGAGAGAATGTAAAGTATGCATACAAAGAACCGAAAGGCTATTCCATTTACACAGTACAAGCAGGTTCTTTCTTTTCAGTTGTCTAGCAAGAATTTTTTACTATTCTGAAGCTACCCTGCACTTGAAGAAAGTTCAACCTTTGTCATCATACTTCAAAATATAAATCAGTTTAATATATCAAGAAAAAAAAGGCTATAGTTGTCAGCAAAACAATGAAAATTTTTAAAAGTCAATATTAAGCAGACAGGCTGACATAACTATACTCACACAAAATACAAGTACACAAAGCATAATATGCTATAACTGTTTGAAGTTAGCCAAAAGCAAATGTGTATAGAGGCTTTTAAATGTATTAAATATCCAGTTCAATGACTACAAAGTTAAACATATGAATGTAAAAGCAATGTTCTGGAAAACAGTTATAGTAAATACATGCTCCTGTGCAGTCCATAAATAATAGTAATTTACACATACTTAGAACTGATTTTTCAATGTTTACATCAAGTACACTGACTTTGAAAGAAAATCTGACCATCATAACAAAATAAGTTTGCACAAAATTAAGTTGTGTAAAAGCACTGTTGATATCAATGTTTAAAATATTCTATTATACATACAGCTACTAATTTAACAAAGTACAAAAACAGAATGAAAAAACGATTTTCAAATCTGTTACAGAACACTCTAAAGCAACATTTCCATTCTAAAGTTAAGAAAGTTTGTTAAAACTTTGCATGGAAATGATAAAAGATACCAATTCCTAGTGGAATTCCAAGTTAAAATACATCTTTGAGATAATTTACAATACTTTGTAGGAAGTTAGTAGATGCATGTTACTATATCTAGTGGGTTATGAGCCTTTTGTTATCAGATTTTATCATTTTTACAAAAATATATCCATCCAGTGTTACATAATGATAAAAACATTAGTCTGGTTTATATTAGCAATTGTTGCACATTTATCATCAGGCAGTTTATTTTAGGTTGAAATTCTTTGCTGAAAACAATAAACCTGATGTTGCCAACTCCTCCAAAAGCATTTTCCTGTAGTCAACATAATTATTTGCCAATTAATTTTCTCCTTCTCACACACATGTAAGTTATTTTGGGTCATACTGGTTCATTCTTTATGGTCCTGCTGCACTGATTACCTCAGCTACGATAAAGAATCTATAAACTCCAGAATTTAAGCAAGCATGTTCACTGCTGTTAAAATTCCTACAGAACAAGCATTATCCTTAGGATGTGATTTTTATAAAATGAATACAATACTACTTTTTAACTGTTTGAATGTTTTGTTATGTAGCTGTGGATGGGATGATGAAATAAAACTAAACAAACATTATTAACATTTCTGTTATTTCATGAATGCTTATTGTAAAAATCTCAGTTCATTAATATTTGGATAAAACGTATCTTCTCAATCTGTTTACATTATCAATTTTGTAGTGATCTGAAACAGAAGTGAAGCTAGCTTCACAAGTGGCCATCACTATTAAAATATCTTAAAAGTAATTCAATAATCTTTGATTTCATGACATAATAATAAACTACTAGAAGAACTTATCAATAGAAAATGTTTATCATTTTTATATATTACAGCATTTCACAACTATGGAATTGTTCTTGATCAACTGGCACCTTCATTCTCCATTTCAAGTTTTAATGTCTGTTTAAACTATACTCACAGTGAGACTTCATGCTGGAGTAAAACTTTAATCTCCACAAAGCAAGTCTGATTTCTGCGTTTTGGATCTTAAACAAGTGATTTAATAAACAGAATTTTTCTTATTTTTATTTCTGTTAGTCCTGAAATAATAAGACAACTGAGAAACCATTCTAGCCTGTTTATCCTGAACAGACTTGCTCAATAAATACCAACAAATTAAGCCTTATTGAAAGATGCTGAAATATTGCTCAGAGCAGAATTTGTCAAAAAAGTACCCTTTATAATTAATTAATCCATAGTTTGTGTAATGAGCCTTAATGTGGGCTAGGGAACTTTTTTTTTTTTAATGATTGAGTCTTTAAAGTCATACTTGGTTTTCAGGAATGACAGGTAGAAAGCAGACTTCAAAAAACAGAGCCTCCATGGAAATCTGATAAAGTCATTTCACAATGCCATCTGTCAGTATAGTGCTCCCATAGTACTTCAAATATTTTGAAGTGGGATGAACAAAGGCATTAGAAAGGAAGAAGAGCTCTTTCAGTTAAACTACAATGATTGTCAGTTAAACACATATAATTAGCATCTTACACTGCACCACACCAGATAAGAACTTTTCTAACAGTCTAAGTTACTCAGGTACTGTCTAAGAGCAGAATGTTCCTTCTAAGACATTTCCATGTGTACCTTCCCCTAATTTCAACAAAAACTCTAAAGAGTATATCAACTAGCAACAAGTTGACAAAGCAGACAGACACATTTTAACTCATATTGAAAACATCTGTGCCCTAATGCCTAGGCCTGTTTCATCTAAAAGTTCATCTTTTAACCATACAGAGCTTTCAACTTTTAACTGACATTGAAAGAAAAAAAGGCAAGAAAAAAAGAATATCTCTGTAAGTAACACATAGGTTAATTTCAAATTTCAGAATGAATGATTTAATTTCTGAATTAAAGGGTTTATTTTTACACTATTTTTAAAAAGAGTTAAGCTAAAGTTATTTAATCTCACATTTAGAATGGATGGCCCCATTCTTTCACTGCAATCTACTATATGATACACACAGGACAGTTTATTTTTAAATGCAACTTACAATTTAGTCCAATGCATATACATATTCATTAAGTCTGATCAATCTAATCAAAGATGTCCTTGAAAGTATTCTCAAGGAAGACGTTAAATCAGCATAAAATAACTATTATAAACCACATAGCAGAAGGAAACAGAGGTTACTGTATATTGAAACACTTCAACACTACGAAAACTCAAAGTTTGTACATTTCTAGAAATATATTCTAAATACCATGACATTGCAAACTAAACTGTAACATATGAAAATATAGAATAGAAACTATTTGTATATACCTGATATCCAGATATAGATCTATTTCTGCACTAAACCTGGAAGTATTGTACTTTCAAAGGTAAAAAATACCCTCATTCTTAACATGACTAATACACTACACATGAAAAACTAAGATGTTTGAACATGAGAATTTTCATCTATTATAGGGAAGAAGAGTAAGTATCTGATTTTATGTGCTGAACAACCATTTTCCCAATTCAATTACACGGCAGTTATTAATTAACTCAACAGAAATCCACAAAGCATAGCTTTCAGAAGATTACCATACTTCTTGTATGTGCTCAATAATACCTTAGAAAAGAAAGACAAAATATCACGTGTTTTCTGTGAACTTAAACATTCTATTACATAACTACAATATAATGATATTTAAAGTACATAGGCTAAGTAATTCTTATTATTGGATCTTCTGCACAATTAGAGCAATGGGACAAAAATTCTGCAAACGGGAAAAAAAGTATCTCTTTGCATTGATAATTTCATCCTTCAGTTTTACTGATGAGTTTAAGAAGTTTATTCTAGTTTAATGTTGATTTTATAATTAGCTGCTCATATTCATATCAAGATTCTTTCTTCTTCCCTCTCATTTTCCTCACAACTGAACCTCATGGCAGCAGATACTAATGGAAACATGTTGACCTATACTCTAGCAGAAAAGAGAGGGAACAAGATGTTTAAATCAGTAGGAGAAAAGTATGGGTGTTCAGCGCAAAAGTGAATGCATACACTTAACGAAACAAACTATTCAGATATTTCAATCTCATTTTGGTTTTATTGTTGTGTTGTTTGCTCTTTAAAATCAGGAAAGAGAAAGTGTTATTAACTCATAATTCGTAAGATACAGCATCTGTCCAGCTATAATCCTTGGCATTTATAACTTCGAAATCAAGACAGATTCTACGAATAGATTTGGAAAAGAATATAAAAGCTCAATTGTTTTTAAGAAGAGCTTTCTTCATACAAGGGATCACACATAGTTTGGGGCAATTATAGTTATTAACAAAGGCTGTGAGTCAAGTGTGGTAAAATTCTTTCTAGGAAAAGGAGTTCAAGTGTAGAAAACTCTGATAAGCAGGAACAACATTTTGCATTTGACATGATATAGAATTAGAAAGCAATTAAATTGAAGTAGTGTGATCAGAGAGAGATCTTAGTCAAATGACTTTGGAAGTAGCTTTTTGAAGAAACAAAAGTTAAGGACCTAGATAAGGCTCTGGTAACCTGTAAAGAAGAACAAGCATTTGAAGGTTTTTACAAACAGCAAAGTTCAGACACATGCAATCCAAAATTTCATAGACCGACTACGCAATTTGACACAAAAATTACAGTCTTGAAAATAAAGGGTAGGTTATCAGCAATAACCAAAAATGGGTAAGGAAGTGTCTGTGAAGAGAACTGAGATCAGCTTTAAAATTATTTATTCAAGTTCCAAGTAGAGAATCTATAAGAAGATGAGCACAGTCAAGACAAGATGTCCTAGGAATCAGGGACAGGAAAACTAGATATGTGAGTCATTGCAAGAAACAAAAAACACAATCCTGACCAAATCCATGTGTAAGATCACTTATATCAAGTAAATAAAGAATTTTAGGAAGCAAACCTCTGGCACACAGACTGAAATGAGGTGATAGCAGGCAATCTACCAAATAATATGAGGTATTTGAAGACAAAGTCACAAATGGATAACAGTGTCTTGTAGTTGATCATGACTACAGAGCCATATTCAGTAACTGAAATGAGTGTGAACAAATTGTGTACGTATGTGGTTCAGGAAGAATAACAGAGAGAGGGAGTAAGAAACAGAAGTCACAGTTTTAACAAGAGGAGATCACTAACTAATAGAACAAAAGCTGGAATGGACGAGCTTCAAAGAAAAGGAAGATAGGATTAACTCAATATTGGTATACACCATGTACCCAATTCGGTTTATAGGATTGCTTTGTACAAAATGTATCAAAAATGCAGAAAAAAATACAGGTTTATGTTTGCCAAACACAAAAAATAGAGAAAAACAGAGAAAAAAAATGCACTGATATCTTCCATCTGACATTATATTTATGAATCCACAGAGTTCAATGAAAGGTTATAAAGCTGGCCATAGTTTTTCATGCTCATCTTAATTAAGGAATCATCTACAAATGCCAACTACATAAAGAAAGAAATAGCCGCATAAACCAGTTCCTTAATTAAAAGATATTCTTTGTGTTATTTATACATTTTTCTAAATCTATGATGATAACCTAATCTTAGCGTTTTTTCATATTTGGATAGTTTTACAGAATGAGTTTGCTATTATACCTGAAAATATGTGTTTTGTTGGTGTCACTACTGACCTTGAGTCAGTACCTATAAAAATAAAAAAATCTTTCAGGCTCTCCTTTGACATTATAGATCAGGAAAAAGAAAAGTACTTTTTTTCAAGCTACAAACAAAGTTTAATAAGCAATCATAAATTAGACAAAGGTAGTAAGCTCAGGCAAAAAAAAAAACCCACAGAATCGAAGAAAAAAATCTTGCCATATAATTGAAGTAACTATTGAATTGCCTTTTTGCACTCCTTTGCCGTTGTTTGGGTTTTTTGGGGGGTTTTGGGGTTTTTTGTTTGGTTTTGGGTTTTTTGTTTGTTCTTGGGTTTTTTTTTTGCAAGGCCACTATTTTTTTCCTCTATTGAAGTTCTACTTATACTACCATCAGAAACATTTATTGGAGTGGAAGCAGCTGAGACTTATTTTTGTTTGTTGAATCTCATGTTAGCCAATGAAATGTAATGTTAAAAGATAGCAAACCTTATTAAAAAGGAAAAAAATAGTTTTATTACCAAACCCATAAGCCCTCACATAATGCAGTATGACAAAATATATAGTACTAAATTGTCACACTATCAGATATGCACTGCTAACACCGATGAAAGCCTATTTAATCTGCTAAATTTCTTTTAATGTGGTTACTGGTATGAACAAAAGTGGCATAAAAAAATGAAGAAATTAGACTGTAAACTGAAAAACAGAATAGGATGATTGTAATATTAGAAGGAATTTCTCACAAGAATCCTGTGCTGAATTAGAGCAACTTTCCAGCGATATGCCATTTCCTTCCTGTGCCACTCCATACTCCCTGAAAATATATAAAACGGAATGGGTTTTACAGTAGATGGAGTCATGTTAATGTTCAGTTACTGTCTAGGCTTTATGATTCCTTAAGAGCATACCACAAAAAAAAAAATATTCCACAAATAAATTTACTTTTTGCTATGATTCTTCCTTGTAGGAATCATAATTGTAATTGCTATAGTACTGCAGACAAACCTGAGGCTACCAAGATACAGTCAATGAATGTACTGGAACAACTGCCTGTAGCTCACCCTGCGCTGAAATACCTTTCAGCAACATCACACTGTTAAGAATCACTCCAAAACTAGAAAATCTCTCTTTTTAAGAAAGACTCAAAATTGAGCTACATTTTCTGAGGCAGAAAAATCAATGAGGAGAGTTAACTTGATTTTGGAGCAACCAAACTTACGAGTACATAGAATAAAACTTTGGCCTAATTTAAATCAATTAGATAACATTGACTTCAGAAATCTGTTGTTCAAGTCAAACCCTAAGAAAAAACTAGAACTGCATTCCACACAGTGTTGTCTGCTTATTATAAGACAGTATTTCAGGAAGCAACCTGCAAGCAACTCCAAAGTATCTTCTCCTTACTCATCCCTAAAAAGCAAAAAATTGTAAACGTATCCACAGAACATCTAGGAATGGTTGGCAGAAAACGAACCTTGAAAATTTATCTAAGGTCCAAATTCAACATTTTAGTATTTTTGTGTACCAATTTGGACTACAGAGACTTTAAGTATCAGTACCTTTACAGGATGGGAATTACAGCTGCCTGCCGCACTCTCCTTCCCAGCAGTATCAGCCAAAGCTCACATTTCCAGTCTGTGATATCTGGTAAAAAATTGAATGGAACGCCATGTCACTGCTCTGCAGATATCTGAAACTGAAGTATCTGCTTTTTTTGCCTATGTAATGACTACAAGACCTCATACACTGACTCTTCTCTAACAAGCATATCCAATTTGAACTAGTTCTCTCAAGTCTAAAAAAGCTAAGGTTTTTAGGAATGTAAGGACTAATATGCTTTGCAGCTCATTTTGAAAACTAGTGAATACTAGAAAAACTCTAATGCTGTATTCAGTTCTCTGGAAAAAAAAACATGCCACCTTTGCGTTTAAACAATATATCTACAATATTCTTGCTAAAGAGAAATGGAGACTTTTTAACTTCCAATGCACTCTTGCACTAGATGAACACCACCAAAAGGCCTTTGATTTGTTCATCTTACTAACTGTTCATCCACTACAAAAGTAATGTAGAGGATTAACGTATTAGAGGAGAAAAAAGAAATTAAAAGTTTAAACAGAGCTGCCATAGGAGGACTTAAAGGTAAAATTAATTTGACAATGGAAGATGACCCTTTAAAAGTAGAAGCCCTACAAAATATCCCTGACAGAACTGGGAAATAGAAATTACAACAGTTTTTAGATTTTTATCTGTGATCCTGAATCTTATGTAACAATTAAACACTACACTTATCCCAAAGAATACTTATACTCATAGGGCTTTAACTATGTGCTTTGGAACCTTTGATTTGGTAGTAGGACTTTTGATTTTAGCTTCTTTTTGTAATTTGCAGGCACAAAAAAATAAAGTGGTTGTTAAAAATAGTTCTAATACAATTTTGCAGGAAAGTAAATGACTGAGATTTTCTTGTTTCGAAGTTAAGTTCTTTGGTTAATGAAGAGAAGCATTGTATATTAATGGTTACTACATGAACAATCAAATCTTTAAGGGGAATAATTTAAGAGCTATAGCAAAGTAACAAAGAATTTTCTTCTCAGTACTAGTTATGTTCCAACTAGACTTATGAATAAAAGCAAAAGCTGTATTTTAGAGTCTAACAAATCCAAATAGTCTCCATTAAAACAATACAAGAGTTAAAAAGCAGAAAAAAATCTTTTTCAAAAGCAAGTTACACACTTTTGTAAATATATGTGTATATTTTCTGATTCTGTAAATCTTCTTTTCAAATATGCAATCCATAGCTTTATCAGATGCTTCTTCAAATTTCAAAACTTTGCAAGAGATGGCAACTGTCCAAGCATTAAATCCACACAAACATGCTACTGTTGTAACTGCAATAGAAATCGAGCTATTCGTGAGACAAGGAAAATACTCAGAAAACTCATAATAATTCATATATCAAGAAAACAGATAAAATGACGTGGCTTTGCTTATTTTTTAGCGAAGCATGTAGGTAAAGTGAAACCATGTAGATTGCTGCATTTAAAGGAACAGATCAAATTCTATGGGCTGGAGATTTCTTCACTTCCAACAGCAGCTTTTGGACAGTTCTGTTTTTGACAGTAAAAACAAAAGCCTTCTCAAAAGTTGCAAAAAAACATGCACATTTTCTTTTTAGGTATGATGGCACATACCCAATAATTTAGGTTTGGTGTGAGTGTATATATTATATGTGTATTTATTAATTCTACAAGTTCAGTAAAATCAGCTGAAAAAATTTATTGTCCTTATTTTTTGTGGGAAGAAAAATCTTTTATCTTGGTATTAAAAGTAGTAACAGCTCAGAATTACTACCAGTACCTTCTCTATATTCAGTAAAAAATTAAAAATAATTACTATGATCATGAGATCCATAGTTTGCTTCACCCTTTAAATTAGGTGTTCTGTAAGCCCATTGAATATTTATAATACTCAAGCTTAATGCAGAAATGCTCATATCTGGACTTTCTCTCCAGAAAATTTTTAAAATATTCCTAGTATTTCTAATGCAGATTCAATTTTCATTTAAAATGACTTGATGGAGATGGATGTCTAGTTATCTTGCCTGGTTTTATATTCTGACAGGACTGTCTTCCTAATACTCAAATATCATAATTTAAACTTTATATATATCAAAGTGCAACTCCTTCATCTAAGTGTTTATTCAGAAGTGTGATTATAGTTTGTAATGGAACACTGACTATCCAGTGCCAAATATTTTACTAAATGCATGAAATTGAGGTACTATGTAAAAAATGGTTACTCATAATAATAATACATTTACTTTTAAGAAAAGATCAAATTATGATATTTAAACTTGTTTCAGATTCCATTTAATATAGTTGCTTTGGAGAAACCTGATGACAAAATAATCAGGAAGGACAACACTAAATGTCTGGGGTTGCAATATTTTTCTCACTTTTTTTCTTCAATATTAAAATGGATATAAATTTGAGGTGAAAGTACTGAGGAATGAAAATCTTTCAGTGAACCAAATATGCATTTAAACAAATACAAACATCACCGTACTACAGCTACTCCACTTGTTAGAAAGGAATTAAAACCTTTGGGTACTCATATATTTATTCTCAATACAATTAATATGATCTAACAGATAACAGGAAAAATATTTCTGTAGATAAATTACATCTGTTGCTCCAATGAACAACCTAGAATGCCATAAAAAAGAACCAATTTATATATTCTATTGCAGTAATACAACTATTTTCAACTTTTTCCCTTAAGTTTCTCTCTCCTACACATAGCCACAAACAGAATTTCCTTCTAAGGGTTGTAAGGTTATATATCCATTCCATCATTTTACAAGAGACTGAAGGTCTTACTTTTATTGGAAGACAATTTCCATAAAAATTTAAAAGAATCTATTCCTTGTATCTTAAAAAGAATACATAGAAAAAAATACATACACACATATAATCAGAATGATTATATTCTCTGACAGTTTTGGTATACTGCCATGTTTCCTATTGTTATACAAATGAGTGGATGTGCTTTATTGGTTACGTATCCCACATTTTTTCCATACGCTTTCACAGTATGAAATATTTTGTAATATATCACAGCACCCGTGAAATCTAAAAATGTTTAGGAGATTAAGTTGATTTGATTTAATTTTCCCACACTAAACATGGTTTTGCAGAAGTAAGCATATAATTATTTTTGTAATTGGCATCAGGTAATTCTCCCTCTTCTCCCTGACAACCAATGATAGGACCCAAGGGAACAGCAGGAAGATATGTCAGGGAAGGTTTAGGTTGGACATTAGGAGAAGGTTCTTCACCCAAAGGGTGGTGGAGCACTGGAACAAGCTCCCCTGGGAGGTAGTCACGACGCCAAGCCTGACAACATTTAAGAAGCATTTGGACAACGCCCTCAGACATATGGTGTGAATTTTGGGGTTGTCCTATGCAGGGACAGGAATTGGACTTGATGATCCTTGTGGGTCCCTTCCAACTCAGGACATTCTATGATTCTATGATTCTAGGTATTTGAAAACAGATTACTGCTCATCTCTTTGGCAATATTTATCTAAAATGAAGAGAAAAATTTGAAGAGTAGCAAAGATATACAGTCTACAGTCATTTTTATTATTTCACTCCTAAAATTTTCATTTTAAGAAAGACTTCGGAGTTGTTTCTACTCCAGTATACAGTATTTGGGTGCAATGGGGGGCAAAGCGGTTTTAACATTTAAAAAAAAAAAAAAAAGATTTTGAACAAAACAAGCAACAGAAATCCTTCCTGAAGTTGAGGTCACCTTTACAGTAGCACACTTGAAGTTCTACCTCTATAAAGAGCCAATATCTACACTGAGGATTTCAGTTTAATGATTTTTTTTCTTTTTTTTTTTTAGTTCTAAAAATCACACTAAGAATCTGGTACACCTGGGAAAAAGATAAGACGGGGACATGAACATACATGTTCATTCTTTAAGAACATACATTGGTCATGAAGAACAGAAGGAAGAATCAGATCAAGAGCTCGAAAGGAAGAAATTAGCAGGATGATGTGTGTAACTGCTATTTTTCAGAACTATGCTCAATGAGCATATTCAAATTCACAAACTTAGGTTAATTAGCCGATCAAAACAGAACTGGCAGCCTATATATTGGTATTCCTGAAGTCACATTTCAGATGAGTTCCTTAACATCAGTATTGCATTAATGACTTCACATCTAAAGCATTCCTCACTGAGAGTTAGATTGCTGAACTGAAATTTAGTAAAGAATAGAATCCAAATATTCACAGTCATGCAGTAGTGGCAGTTCAAGTGCATTCACTTCATTTTTTTTTAAAGGAAGTACAGTTCAGTATAAAAGACAAGTGTATTTCAAATATTTTTTTTTAATCATGCTGATTTTCTTCCCATGTTTGCTTGCTACTTCAGTAATAAAGAAGAACAGTTATGCAGTATTTCCTGTTTTTCTACTACTAAAACTGAAACAGAAGAAAATAATTTGTAAAAGACAAGGTCTGCATACATTACAAATTATTTAGTCTGGCTGCTCTTACACATGTGAAGAGAAGACAGAAAAAGGGAGAAAAGTTATTGTGGGGTGTGTGCAGCACTTAAGTTCGTCATAACTAAAACGTAACTGAATTAAAAAAAAATGTTTCACTTTGTGAATAAAGTCAGCCAAAATTCTGTAGATGCAAATGGCAAAATATTCAAACGCATTCAGTTTGCAAAGGAACTCCTACTTTTATACATATATATAAACACACATATGCATGCAATTTCATATGCTTTTGGAAAGGCATTTCAGTAAACCTTTTAAACTAAATTGTCTAAGTTAGACAATTAAGTTTAATTACAAAATTGAATTGTCTAAATTGTACAATTAACTAAAACTAAATTAGACAATTTAGTTATCTTTAGTTAAAAGCAGAAATTTGTACAGTAGAAATGAGTCTTCAAACACCTGCTCAGTGTTTTGAAAGCAAAAAGTAAAGTTACATGAAAAACAACTACCCTGTTCTTCCAGAATCCAAGACACACAACCAGCATGTTCATTTGTAATCTGCCTTAGAAAACAAATCTTATGACTTGACAATAATTTATTTAAAAGGTAGTTTTATTTTACCACTCTAATATGACAAAACATCTTCATTAAGACACTGCATGTTTTGGAACTAGATTTATAATAGTGTTGCAAAAATATGTTTTTAAAGATACATTAATAACAATTTTCCCTTTAGTATTACATTGCATTGTAGCCTTCCGTATTGAGTTGGAAATGCTAGTGATTATATATTTTTAAGCCTTTTATCACTACATCATATACTGAAGATCTGGAGGAAAGCAAACACTAACACTCTTATTCTCCTCCACAATAATACATTCTGAATACTGGCAAATGAGACATTCAGTTGAAGCATAAAACTAAAACAAAAGTTGCTTTTTTGTTCTATTACAACATGCCAATCATACAAGAGTTGCTTTTCACAGTAAGAAGGGCTTTCATTTCAGTTTAAAAGCTATTCCAATAACAAAATCAAGAACTAATGTGCATCCATGAAGTACATATCATATGCTTATACAAGACTGAACTTTGCAATATTTATTACCTCTATGCATTGTTAGACCACAAAGGTTTCATCTCCTGCTTTGGGACAGAACAAGATTGTGCTCTATAACATATTTCAGAGAGAGAAAGTGCATGCAAGCATGCACAATGCAGAGAATAAACCAAAACGTAACTGAGGCAGAAGCAACTGTAAACTAAACAGAGATGCTGCCCAGCCACAAACCCAAGTTGAGATACAGATTATCAGGGTGACAATAGTAAGAACCTTAAAGCCTCATAAGGAGATCTTTGTCTAAGTCGGGACTTGGTGACATAGTCCTCCTCTGCTGCTCCAACAACTTTTTTTTTTTTTTTTTTTTAAAAAAAAGAGAGGCTAAATGCCTCTCAGTAAAATAGTGACTGCTTGGCAAAGTATATCCAAAGTAAAGTACTGCATCCCTATGAAATTCACAACTAAGATTAAAATGAAAAAAGTTCTGTAAAAAGGTCACAAATCAGAACTAGAACTCCACTAAACTTAGCATATCACTACACAGACTACAGGGTTTAGGAAATCAACAAGCTTTAAGAAGCAAAAACACATTATGGCCATATAAAAATGCTGCTGTTTTTAACATGAGGATGCAGAAACAGTTTGTTTGTTTGTTTTCTAGTGACAGCTAGTGGCTACTTACATACTACTAAACAGATCAGAAACTGTCTCTAACTCACATGACAATAAGCCTAGGAAGCCATCCTGTTTGGGGGATGCTGGGAAGAGCCTTTTATTTAGTTAGTTTTTGATTGGACAGTGCTGTTAAAGTGAAAAGATTAGGGAAAGATCAACAGTCAAGTTTCAAAGACGTATCCCACTCAGATACCTGAAAATTACGTAGTTTCAATTGCTGGCAACTGACATTCAGCTTTCCTTAGTGGCAGAGAAGTTTAATGAATTTTGAAAAATTGATTTTAACAAAAGCTGAGTGTACAGACTTTATCAAAAGTAGATTACTGTTTAGCCAACTTCAACTATCTCAAGCTTAACACTAGCATAAATGAAAAATTTCAACACAGGAGATAATGATATGCCTGGAAGATGGTATAAATGTGATAAGCTAAAATATATTTTATTACACTTCAGAAATTTCATTAGTAAGAAAGCATACTACCACTAGAAAGCATGCAAAATACAGTTGTTATTCATGCTTGTACACTTCTAAACAGGTAAGAAGCTATCATTCTAGTTCATCTAAAAAGATTTTATAAAAAATTCTATTTTGATTTGTTATTGCAATATTCTTGTTTTGATATATTGGTAATTCATACTGGTTTGTGATATCTGAAAAAGGTAATAGACAATTATTATAAAAACACACTGTTTTTCATCAAATAGTAAGATAGTGTATTTCTCAATATACCTTACCCCATTCAAAGTGATCACTTTTTGATTTTTTCCAACATATTAAGATAAACAAAGCTCATAAGAAAAAATTTCAAAAACACTTTAAAATGATCCCACTGCACAAGGAAAAGTCAAATATGGTAATTTACTGCAATCAACAAGAAGATATAAGAACTAAAAGCATATAAACACTGCTAATCTAAAATAAAAAGCATGCTGCTGTTTTACTGAAGTTTAAACTGCGGTCGTTTCAGCTTTTAATGGTTGTATATTACTTAACATGATACCTTTGGCTTTGTGTGTTTTTATTTACAACTTCATAAATATCGCAATAAAACAGAAGGCTTGGAGAGTTCTTGCTCTTCTATTATTTTCTATCAGCCACAAGAACTAAGAAGAACTGTCAACCTCTGCCCACTAAAACCAAGTTCAATATGCTATTACATTGTGAATTTGGACTATCATTAGTCTACCATTAGTACGTAAGAGCTGATCTTGTTGCAGTTCAAGCTGAAATAGCTCATGCTGCTAACGCTCTGAAGACTCCATTATTATATTATTAAATGTTATCTAAAATACTTTCTCTGAACTGAAAAGTAGTCATATCTTCTTAATTGGTTTATCTGGCATTTAGATAACTTTCCAATTACCACAATTTGGTACCCATGTACAACATCCAACTGCTTGTTATTAATTTGGACAGTCAAGGGAAAGCTCAAGTACCAAATAACCGTTTGGTTATTTGAGACTGAACACTCACACGGCCTAGAAGATGCCACTCCTAACGAGATTCAAGGAGATTGTCAAAGTAGAATGGGAAAAATTAAAATACCTTTAACCATTAACAATACTTAATTGTCAAGAAAAGCATGGAGTCCTTTATGTCTCAAGGCTACAAAGTGTGAGTAATTGCAAAGAATGAATCATAGATGGGCTGCTAAGTGTATCAGCCAATGATGATATGCAAGATAATTATGATCTTGTTACAGAGGCTATTAAAGGAAACTAGAGTTGATAATTAAATACTGTATTACAACCCTCAGAAGGACAACCTTGTCAATATTAGTTAATTCAGGAAATAAAAACATAGCATTTTGAATAAGTCTTTTCACTTGTAAGCAGCAATAACATTTTAATTTTGAAAGAAAAAAATTTTAAAAATCTCAGAAAAATACCCCTGTAAGACAGATTTGTTCAACATTGAACTAATTTATGAAGCAAGAATAATATTAAAACTTATCTGTACGAGTTTTTGAAGGCACAGATATTGCATTAGTTGACGTAATTCTGATGCATAGAAGTCATGGAGGTGCTTCAAGACACCTTTATTCCAGTGCTAAAGAGATTTATCAAAACTGGTATTTTTTTTAATATAAGTTCTGTTTTATGGAGCTTGAAATCATGCCTGAAACCTTTCCTTTATGAGGTATGTTATATGTAACATATAAACATTTAGAAATATGAACGTATACTGCAAATGAGCTTTTATCAAGCCCACTGGTAATTCAATAAAAAAACTATTCATATGACATGAGACTGGAAATAATTCTTATTCAGATTGTTCTAAAGACACTCAGAAGCTAATTATGCTGTGAAGATTTGGCTAAATGTTGTATTACTTGGCAATCCAGTGTTCCCACACACCTAGTGTTTCACATTGTGAAATATAAACGTAGTAGTTCTTCCAAAACTACAAAACAGAATCATTTTATTATCTCAAGATAACGAAGCTTAATTAGAGAAAACGCATTCTCTGTTATAAAAAAAAGGAGTCACCAGTTTTAACAAATTAAATGTAAACTTGTGGTGAAAGTGACACATCCATGGACACCCTAGTTAGAAGGACCACATTTACGCTCAGGAAGAGTTAAGAGCAAATACAAAATTCTCAAGACTCCTGCTTTCACCTCTGAGGTCACACCACACAGTAATCCACAGTATTTCACACACGTAAAATCATCATACTTGTTACTGCAATTTACTAAACCTAGTTAACCAATAGATTATTTATTATAGAATGCAGAAGTCTATCTTTTCAGGTATGCAAGTAACTATAAGCATGTTACCCTGATGACACAACTCTCTGCACCGACTTTACACCATATAGAGAGTCAAATTCGAGGTTACTGGCCTAGCATTCAATCCCTTTGAAATGGTTTTAAGCTACTTATCTCTTAAGTAATATTTTTCCCCACAAGTGTCAAGCAGCTAACCAAGTGTGGCAGACAAAATGGAAGCTCACTAAAAAAAAATCCACACATAATTCACTCTTGCTAACTACACATCACAGACTCAAAACTAAAATAAAACAGACTTGACACACAATGACCACTTTTATATAGTCATATTTGGATGAAAACTGCAAGAAAGCTACGTTTTTTTTCTCTTCCTGGAGTTAAGCAAAAAGCACACAATAACTCAACAGGGAAGAGCTGTAACGTTTGTCACTACTTAAGATAGCAACAAACAAAAAGCAAACAGTAGAAGTCACAAAATTTTAGTGTTTCAAAACCCAAGATAGTTCATTTTGTAACAATGATCCTACATTACTTCTCTACTTCTGAAGCAGAAGTTATTTAGGCTATTTAATGAATAGTCTCAAGTGGTAATTCCAGTCTTGTTCTTATATATGATTAGATGACTGCAGCAAGATCCAAGACAACAGTAACAACTACTGGGTAGAGAGTAAAAGTATTCTAGTTAGTAAATGAGAATTTTGAGGGAATTGATCAAGTGCAAGTATGATGGTTTATCCTAGATAAACGTAGATAAAATTTTAAAATTAAAATCCTATCTGTACCTGTTTTGTTTCTCTGACTACCACTTCCATGTTATATTGCTGTGATTAAGCAAGGTTGTTCCAACCCCCATCTTCATTTCTGTAAATACTAGAGCAGATATTGAGGTAATTTAGCCCCAAATATGTGATGATTCAAGCACCCAAAAGGTGCTTTTTCCCTAAAAGGCCAAAGATATAAAAGTAAGACAGAATGATCTACCTAGATAAAAAAACGCTAACATTCAAGTTATCAGGTAACTTTCCACAAAATGAGAAATAATGTGTTTATTAATTAAGCCTTTAGTATTAAAATATATTTTAACATGGCTTTACTGCACTAGTTAATAACAGAACTTCCAAACAGATATTCATTAGCATACTGCTATCAAGTCTAAATAAATTCTCAGTAATTATCGCTGGCCAAGGCAAAGTGAAGTATAACTTTAACACACCAAAGATTTAATTGATCAAAGCAGGATGAGTCAGCCAGAGAAGGCAGGACACTTTCGGACCTTTGTCATCACTCCAGAATACCAAATTAGTATAAATCTACGCAGTATTTCCAGTGAAACATATGGAAAATTTCTCGCAATAAAATTTTATTTAAATCTCAAGTATAATTAATATTGGTTCCATTACTCAGAAATCATACACAGAATATTCTGATGCTGTAAGTTTTTCTCAATTACACTTACAGAAATGTAAAAATTATGCTGCACTGGGCTCAGAAGTTAAACTTTTTAATGTCCTGAACTTATTTACCTCTGTAGAATCTTTCACCATTGATGCATTGATCTTCTCTCTTGTGGCTTATCAAATGACCATGATTTTAGCAACCAACATAAAAAGAAGAGAGATGTAATTGTCAAAACTATCAATAGTTACAGGCAAAAGGCTTCTTCATATTATACTATTGAACCAATAGAAAACATACCATAGTGATCATACACTGATGATTTTAAAGTGAAAGTGGGGACTCCTAGCAAAAACTGAGCCATACAATATCATCAAAGTAACGAATCACAGTACTGGCTTATCTCCCAAAACAAAGGCCCTCTGGAAAGTTTTCTTTTATGATACCCAGGCAGTCTTAACATCAGAGAGTTTATTTAATTTTTTTACATATGAGTTTCAAAATGGCAATGACCAATTATTGCCATTTTTTTTTAACCTTGTGTAAACTTTAGTTCAATTTTGAAACTTCAGGTCTTGCTTAGCAACTCTGCAGGTGAAGCAGAGACTTTAAATACTTCAATCTCAAGTTTGCTGCTAGAATTTGGCAAGTTCTTATTAACATTAAAGAATCTACACAGAAAACACAGATTGGTTCAGGACAGACAGAGGAGTGGCAGTGTTTGGGGAGGGAACAGAAAAGAGGGCTACTCTACAAAATCATCAGTACTATATCTTCCTCTTCCTTCAGAGATATTCAGAAATTATATTGCACAAGTCTTCTATAGCTATTCTCCCTCTTCTATAGCAGTTCTACTGTCACTATGCGATCTTGGCTATAGGAAGATTTCATCACTCCCTTTATGCTATGATTTGCTACGTTTGCCCCCAGTCATCCAACAAAACAGTAGCAGTTATTGCATGTAATCAACAATAGATTAAGAATACAATATTAATATTGCCAGAAAGACTTTTCTATTTGATTCTCTGCCTGTAAAGGAAACAAATTGTTTTCCTACTTTAAGCAGTGTAACAGCTTCTGAAAGTCTCCAGTGGGACTCTCTTAAGCAAGCTTCTTCAAATGGCTGTGCACCTGTAGTCCATTCACTTTATAAATAATCATACAGCATCTACACCAGAGGATTAAAACTTTTAATGTAATTTTTGAAGTGATCTGAGACTAAGAGGACTTTGCCATCATTTAATTGCTGGACTGGATTGGACTACAGTTTTGATACATGCTTTTACCTAAATTGTTACTTTTTAGTGTATGATTTGTCCCTCCTCATCTTGTTTTTGTAAGCTAATTTTCAGAATAGAAACTCTGATGCAAGAACTGTGTCCTCATAGCCAAGTAAAATTATTATCCTGAAAGCATTAACCAATAACATACTGGTTTTTATAATTACTGAAGACTACTTTTAGAAGTATTATCTATAGAGTCAGCTAATGGGGATCAAAATTACACATGAAGAAAACGCACTAACTCGTGCTTTTGCAAATAAGTACATACTAAATATGTATATTTTAAATAAGAACAAAGAAAATGTATGAGAAAATACAACCTGAGAAGTTAAAGATTCATGATCTCTTTCTATGTATGTGTATCATTTAAAAACAGGAAAATAAGGAAGTAAAAACTAAGATTTTACTTTTACATTGGGCTTTATCCTTGCTAAATACATGAATGCATGTTACTGTTTTTAATTTTGAAAACTTAATTTAACTATTTGAGAAAAAAATAATGTAAGTTCATAAAACGAGCCATTACAACAGTAAAGATTTCTGTATCAAATGAGATATGGATATACCTGCTCAATACAAGAAATCTAACTTTAAATCAAAACTGCATTCCATCCTATACATGCATCCACGTGTGTATGAAACAGAATGCAAGACAGAGCACATGCATCTGCATCTAAGAGGGAAACTATATGCAGGGCTGTTTACTGGAAAAAATTCTGCAATTTGTTCAAGTGTAAAGGAAAACGTATAACGTCAACAACTACTGAAAGTGCAAAATTCTAAACAAAGCATGCTATCACTTAAAACTACATACAAGTATACATTAATGTCCTCTGTGAAATCAAACCAAGAATACCAGCAAATGCACAATCATTTCTCACTGACTTTGTATAAGCATTTTTTTCATGCTGCTTATACAGAAAACATTCCATTAATATGGGACCTAAACAGATAAGTCTACGGACTCTACACGTAGTCCAAAATCAAACTTAGAAACAAAGACCAACAAATAGGTCCAAGATATCATTCAAGTGAGTTTTCATATACAATGGATTTCTTCTGACTCACAACTTATTTCTTGAAGTCATCAATAAAATACCATGAAGATCCTCTATACTATGTCACTTCCATAAAATCAGGCTCTCAAATATCCCACTATCTGCTTTCATTAGGTGAAGATTTTGAACACAGGGGTGTGGGAGGGGGCAGGGGGAAAGACTATTTTTCTTACTCCTATTTATTCACCCAAGCAGGTCACATTATCTCAAAAACCCAACATAAATTAGTTTATGTAGGGTTTTTGTTTTAAAAAAAAATCTTTTTATCTTAATTGCAACAAAAGGACCAGCATTGCCTGGTAAAATCCCAAACCATTAATGTTAAAGCAGTCATGACTTTATTTATGTTGCTCTCCATACTCAGTGCAAGAAGAAAATAATGCACTGCCATAAGCATAAGAATCTAGCTCCTACTGAAAGCACATGAAAGGTTCTCACTAGTCAAACAAGAATGGGTTACAAATGCAGTTGTGCAAAATCAGAGTTAATCTTAACAAAAACAAACATGTCAGATAAAGTGCGAAAAATTTAATTGCATGCACCTTACAAAACAAGGTGAGCTCAATCACAGTTACAAATGTTAACTTATTTAAAATGGCACTTATCTGTGGTAAGTATTTAAATAAAATTAACACCAAATACATAAAATATAAAATAATTTCAATATTTATTTACAATTTCAGGCCATTATTTGTACAGAAAAATACATTAATTTCCTTAAGTGAACAGTTCTTTTGAAAGGGAGATGTGTTAGATAACTGATTTTTCAATCTTGAGTCTTTATGCTCTCCTGCTAGTATTCAAATATTAAAAATACTTGTGAAATTGATGCATGTACAATAGCAAATAAAAAATTCTCAGTGCCTGAAATTCTAGTAATTTTAGCTCCTTCTTAAATGTGTCTTACAAATAATTACAAATGATTCTCTGATCTTGGGATTTGATGACTAGTTTACAGAAATGAGCTAAAAATAAGTCAGTGTTAAAAAGTAGGGTTGCCAGTTCTTTCATGGTCCCAGAAAACGCAGAGGAAGTTGGCAGGATCAGCTCAGCTCCACTGTGCTCCTGAAAAATATAAAATACCAGTGTCCACTGGATCATTGGGTCCTTAGCACTCTAGTACTATTTATGAAAAAGATTTTGGTGATGACTGTAATGGTGCTTTAAAATATGGAGTAAGACAGATTTGTCAGTAGGCGTGATCTTTCCTTTTTAAGGTTTCATGCCCTAAATACACATTATTTATAAATTAAGGATAAAAAGTGCTTTGCATAATGACAAGCATATTAGGACCTCACCTTTGGGCATTATTACATAAATAGAGAAGAATTGTTAGGAAAAACTGAATTGAATTTAAATTAAAAATTAAGTGAAGACTGTATACACCTGTTTTATTCCATTTTTATCTAATGAAATTACATTTTAAGTGTTAATCTCGCATATATACTAGCAATATCTAATTGAAACTAAGGTTGAGAGCCTCCAAAAGGCTCATAAAAACTCTCCCCTCACAATGCAATCAGTAGTGTAATTCCTCTGATGGCAGCAAAGACAAGCTTAATAAAAATACAAAGCACTGGCATCTTACTATTAGTATCTAGATATGTTAACTAAGCCAGGACTTCAAAAAATCCATCGAAAACTGTCAGGGGAATCTGAAGATGACACCACGAGAAGTCCTGCTAGACAAGCCCTCTTACAACTGGAATCGTAGCTGAAACTGTATCAGCGTTATATAAGTCAAAAACTTTGCCAAAAAACTTTGGCTTGGAAAAAAGGGCTCTACAATAAAAGTATAAAATAAAATAGAAATAGAAATGAATAATTCTAAAGAGCAAAGTCAGAATACTTATCATTCTGTACCTGCTCAGCTACTGTCAGCAAAGCAACAAAAGTGCTTCTGTATACAGAAGTGCACAGATTCAATAAATTTTTTACTTAACAGCAGTTTCCTAAGGAAGTCCATCAGTATTCCATTTACTCAAAACTGGCCAAATCTTCTTGCGACCTGAAGAATTTACCTAAGCTTGAACAGATTTTTAAAGAAGTATTTAAAATATGTAAAAATAGATACATATTTTGCTATATAACATAGTAGTTGCTACATAACACACTGCCTATTAAAAGCAAAAAGATTACAGAAAAAAGTTAAACAAAATTTGCATATATACTTCACTGCTCAATAAAACACATGTATAATGTTATATCCTGTTAAGGTACTCAACTGCAATACAAATTTAAAACCTGGACTACAGTGTTGTGCCTGATCAATAGTGAGTAGCAGGTAGGTATACCAAGCAAAATGAAAAATAACTTTAATTATTGATATTGAACTCAGTATTTAAACTACTTCAATTTCTCTACCAGCATTAAAATAGTAATGTATAATTATCTTAAGATTTAAATTTGGTTTTAAATTAAGTTTTACTATTGCAAGAATATGCACCACACTTCAATTCTGTCTACCAAACAAGAAAAATGTGCTAATCCAACCTCTCTCATCACAGTGAACCAACACAGATACTACAATGACATTAATTTCTCAATATGTGAAATGAGTACCAGAAGTGGCATATTCTTTCTGCGCTTCCTTTTTCAGTATCTGTCATGGGAATGCCAACAGGTAGATAACAGAAATGTTAGAGTCTGCAAACCTAATTCACAATACACTGTGCAATTTCTTGTTTACCAACTGCAAAGAGATGATTTACCAGAATAAGAAGTTACATTGTGTATAAAAGGTTCTTAAATTTGTGAAATTCTTTCAACTTTGAAAGGAAAAAAGAGTGCAACTTCCAATGTCTAGGTCCTCAACATAACAGAGAAGAAAAAGGACTAACTATAAACCAAAAAGATTTAAGAATGAGATCATCTTCCAGTTTCATTCTACTGGGTACATAAAGCAATTGAGTTTGATTTTTCAACTTCCACAAGCCTCAAATTGGCTGAAATCTTCACCCCCACTACAGTAATAACTAATACATCAAAAGAGCTAGGGTTCTACCCTATAAAATAGTCATTGCACAGTTTAATGGTTTGTGTGGTGTTAAAGTCTAAGTACAAATAACTCTAAGAATGCTCTTCTGAAATATTAACTTCTTGGGGGAAAAAAAAAACCCAACCAACATTTCATGTGAGCATTGAGTGAGTTTTAAATCAAAGATAGTGAACCTCACAATATGGAGACTAATTAGTGATTGCCAGAACTTAACTCAGCCCACAGCCTTTACCTCTAGGCATTGACAGAAAACTGGCGACAACCTGCATGAATTATCCTCCCAAACTATTTCCAACTACTGTCAAAGAGCTCCAGTTCCTTTCTCATTCTGTGTCCTGAGTATCATGGTCCTGGGCAACTGGCTTTAGCTGGCCCTGCCTGACCAGGAGGCTTGGACAAGATGACCTCCAGAGGTCCCTTCCAACCTCAGTTACTCATTATGTAGGCTACACCTCTTGTGAGCTCTACTGCTAGTGTTGTCTGAGTACTAACCTTCTAAGTATCCTTTCATAATTGTTCATACCATTCTTTAAAATCCAAATCATTGGATTTGAGCCATTCCCAACATTTTAAAGATGTAAAGATCAAGTGAGAGACGGTGTAGACTTTACAATGAATTTAACAGTGTCTATCAACATTGACTATAACTTTTTAAGAAAAAGAAGACACAATAGAAATCAATATATGAAAAAAATACAAAAACAGTTTATAGAAAGAGAAAGAAAAAAGAATGACCAGTGTCTAGGACAGTTCTAGAACAGATGTAAATTCCTTCTCCTATTCATTTTAAGCATTTTTCTGCTGATGATAATGCTCATTTTTAAATAAAATTAAGTTCATAATGTCTTCTACCGCTGATAAGACCTTTAAGTTACTTATATCTTAGTAAAAATACAGCTATTTTGGCTATTTCTTATACCAGATAAACAATCAAAATATTTGCATTTCCTGAAGTCCAAGTGCTTCTGCTTTTAAATTAACATTTAACATGGCTTTTGAGAATGTTTTGGGTTTTTTTTCCTGAAAATATAGTATGTGCATATGCCACAATGACAGAAAGGTAAATATAAGGGTATACACTCAAAATAATGGAAACAAGTCTGCATATGTTGACAACAGTGCTTCAGAAGATACAGCAGGACATTTTATAGAAGAAAAATGGGAATTAATATTAGGAGGAAACTTTTGAATATTTCTGCTGAATTCCATCTTTGACGACTCAGTAGTTATCAATTACCTCTGAATATCAAATTCTTTATATTCCATTTTCCCCAGGGTTTATCATCCCATTTTAATCATCTATCCAGTCCCTCAAAAATACACCCCCTAGCTGATTAATGTTAACATTTTCTATTCTTATACGCAAATCAGCTAGTTCAGCACCAAATGTACGGTCAGTCACCTATCAAAGGTGGTTTGTTAGGAAAGACAAGAAAGCCAAAGACTTCTCTAGAAAGTCATGACATATTGAAACATTGGAATTCTACTACAGATTATTTTTAGAATAAATTTTTTTTATTTAAACCAATATTGTCAATCAAATCATAAGAAATATTGCAACACTATTACAACTGCACCTAACTTTACAGAGCACAGATGTACACACAGAAAAGAAAAAAAAATAAAGAAGTTGTATTAGCACAAAGAATATATCATTTCAATAAAATATAGGTCAAGCAGAGTACACATATGGCTGGCACAAGAGGATTTTTTTTTTAATCTGTGTGCTGGTTTTGGCTGGGATAGAGTTAATTTTCTTCACAGCAGCTAGTATGGGGCTATGTTTTGGATTTGTGCTGAAAACAGTGTTGATAATACAGAGATGTTTCCATTATTGCTGACCAGTGCTTACATAGAGTCAAGGCCTTTTCTGCTTCTCACACCTCACCAGCAAGTAGGCTGGAGAGCACAAGAATTTGGGAGAGGACACAGCCAGGACAACCAACCCAGGCTGACCAAAGGGCTATTCCATACCATATGACATCATGCTCAGCATATAAAGCTGGGGAAAGAAGAAGGAAGGGGGGACGTTTGGACTCATGGCATTTGTCTTCCTAAGTAACCATTACACATGATGGAGCCTTGCTTTCCTGGAGATAACTGAACACCTGCCTGCCAATGGGAAGTAATGAATGAATTCCTTGTTTTGCTTTGCTTGTGTGCATGGCTTTTGCTTTCCCTATTAAACTGCCTTTATCTCAACCCACGAGTTTTCTCACTTTTACTCTTCCGATTCTCTTCCTCATCCCACCAGGGGGGAGTGAGCAAGCGGCTGTGTGGTGCTTAGCTGCCAGCTGGGGTTAAACTATGACAATCTACTATAGATATTTTTTGGGAAGCAGAACAGTGATGAGAAACTTATCAATGCAATCTTTATATCGCAAAACACCATCACTTATAACATATTTTATAATTGCTTATATCTGAGACCCAAAGATACTATGACTGCAAATGAATAGGCAGTCACACTCAGGAGAAACTGTATTGAAGACTGTAAGAAAGAATAAAAATATTTTAGTACTGCAAAGACTACACAGGAACAGCACAGAACACTTCCTATTGGTTGCAGTCACAAGGTTGAAATGTTTTCAGCTATCCATTGTTGAACTTCTTTATATGATGAAATAACTACATACATTAAACATATATGTCATGTCCACATCCGATATTTGGTAGATACAGTAGTATGCCTTGTTTGTAAGTCTGACAGAAGTTGAGAAAGAATGGGGTAAAGACTGCATCCAACTATGACTGCACCTCTGAAATTGTCTGAGGCTTTTTTTTTTTTTTTAAATATATTTCTATTTCAGGTACTTAGCAATGAAATGAACTTTATCAAGTGTTCATTGAATATCTGTGATAATTACCCAGGGTTTTCAACTGATTCAGTTGCTGGTCCTCCTTCCTGAAAAATTGTTTGTACCACACAAGACACACAAAAGTACAATAAACACAACTACATGAGGGATATAGAGCACTTTACTGTCCCATATGACAAAACAGACTGACTTCCTACAAAACAGGCACGGTACTGTTTCTTTCACGGGGCACACATCACAGATAGGACGTACGGGAAAGAGGGAGCACAAGGAAGTTTGTCAGCATCCACCCACAGAACACTTCATACTTATCAGATAAAGTGTTTCTCAAGACTCCTGTTACTTTTTATAACTTTTAAAGACATGTAACTTTTACATACTTTCACAAATAAAGCCATGATGATGAAGCATTTTTTTTGGTCAAGCCTACCTTTGCTTTAAGGTCCTCCAAAGAGTTAAGCTAAATGCACAGATCATGAAGCATCTAGAGCCTCAATACAACTGGTTCAGATGGTCTCAGATATGATCTCAAAGTATGAGGAACAGTAATGAAAAAAAGGGTGTTTGTAAAAATAATACTGAATCCAGAAGGGCATCTTTGGCTGCTTGACTAGAAATAGTCAAAATTGCACCTTTTTTGCCTGGAAAATTGCTCTGCTAACTTAGTTTGCTAAAACCAGAATGGCAGCCTAATCACACCAAACCCATATTTTACACTTGTAGTGACAGAATATTTACAACTATGACCTAATAATGTTGGGTTTAGTTGGTTCTAGCCTCAGTAATAGGCAATGGTAAACACGATAAGAATCTTTCCACTGTTGTCCTCTAATAGTTTGCAAAATAACTTAATTTTGCATTTTAAAATCTCTGCCGAGATTCAGACTTTGTGGAAAAAAATGCATTAAATAGAAAGTAAATTACTTTAACTTAAGGATCTTATCTTGAGAATTTCTGTGTTACTCTGTGCAAACTTACCAAGACTTGTGCTTTGAATCCATCTTGTCCAAACTGAGTATCAGATTTTACAGATTCTGCTGAATTCTCCAAATAGCAAAATCTAAACCATATACTTTGAAAGCTGATTTCAAAACAAACAAACAAAAAAAAACAAAAAAAAGCAACCAAACCTTTTTCTGATTACTGTGTAGGAATAAAATAACTTTTTTTTAGGAGGTAAATCGTCAGATGGCAACAGGGTTGGAGTCAGATGCCCGAACTGGGCTTTGGGAAAGAGGACCTTAATTTTAAGGAAGCCTTAGAATAGTGAGGACAAATCATCAAATTGCTTCTTTGAAAAAGGTAGGCCTTATGCTAAAGAATTACCTAACAAAGCGTCAAGAGCTTGTCCACTTTACTGTTCCACAGAAAGAGCTGTTATGTGTTGACTTTGGGTTATACTAACCTGCTATATGTATTTAAAACGACTGGGAGCAGGAGATGAGGGTTAATATTCAAGTAAACAAAAACTTTACATGTCTCCCAGAATTTCCCCATACCTTAGAAGTACTCTAAACTGTCTGTTCTCATTGATACACAAAATGCAGAAATCTGGGGGAAAAAAAATGCCAACAGCGTAGCTCTTCATCTGTGACTGAAAAAATTGAGAATGCTTTTTTATCATGCTAAAAAATTACACAGTGGTGACTACCACTAACATTTTGCAAAAAACCCAAACCACTTCCAATATAAATGCAAATAACATCATTTTAGGATAATTCCTTAAATGTTCATTATAATTTAGGGCTCACCGAGCCTAAAATCAAATTACTGTGTAACAGATATCAGTTTTCTCTTCTCCTGCACTAATGGCAAGGCAAGGAGGGAGGTCAAGTTACATAAGATGAAGAGGAAATCTTAGGGTTTTAATTACAATACATAAAGCATACTAAATTCACCATAGTTTTAAACATGAGAAGGCAAATACATATAGTCCAAATTAAAGTGAGAAAAGTTACTTCTGACAACTTTCAGTAAATTTTCAATACTTTTAAATACCTTTTGATTGTGCTTAGTCTTATTAATAGGTGTATAGAAGGCTCTTCTGATAAGTAATGTTAAAACAGGAACATTAAAGAACTTGCAAAAATCAAAGTAGAATTCTATCTTTTGGCCACCTACAAATGAGCTGTTTTCCCATACTAGTTCATTCTAGAAAGTATAACCTAAGTAAAAGCAACAAGAAAAAAATGTTTATCATCACTGACATTTTGAATCTGTAATTCAAACATGTTGCTAACTGTTGAAATCTAGCACGCAGGCTATGTAAGAAATAAATCTAGCTGTGTAACTAGCTACACTTGCTTTCAACACATACAGGAGGCATTTCCAGTTGCTAGGATATTATGTAGTATATTAAGTTACATGTAAACATCCTCACAGAGTTGGTATACAGACCTTGTCATAACATTCAAGAGTAAAAGCTTTATACATACTACTGTGTTCAGAAAATAATTCCGTGTAAGGGTTTGATTTATTCAATATTCACTTTTAGAACATCCAAAAGCGATAAAAAAACCACAACAAAACCAGTCATAAGTGTTTAAAAGAAAGCATTAGATAAAAGAGCCTCCTATTTAGGCAGACAGTGATTCTCCTCTTACTTCCCTTCTGTTGCTGAGTGCCCTTTGTCTGCCTCTTGCCTGAAGATGTAACACAGATACAAATCTGTCACCACAATTAAATCAGGAATTGATCACTTGACTTTCTACTGAAGATCAATACAGATTTCTTTCAATCCACCTTACCCATTTCTGAAACTACTCATAGTATTTCATTGTAATATCTACATTTCCCTAGCTAGTTAAGATATTTAGACTCCTCTGGTACACAAGACCGTAAAGGCTACAAACCTTTTTCTTCATTTTTTAGTTCATTTTTAGGGTTTTAGAATTACAAGATTAAGTCTTATGACACTACTTCCTTACTTTAAAAGAACTCCAAAATTATGCTCTAGTTACTTGCATCAAAACTTGGATTATGTGTTTCTCTGTGACCTGTGCTAGAAACAGTAAGAAGCCTCTGGAAATTCATGTGAAGCAGAAGTATTCAGATCCTCAATCCATTTATCTTGTTTAAACTCTCCAAATGGAAGTACTGAATCTAGAGAAACCTGAGATATCCAGAGCTCCTCAACCAACCATCTATGCAGACACATATCAGGTTCACTTAAGGGTTGGACCAGATGCTCACTATAATTAGTCTATTTTCTAGCTTCCATGGAACACATTCTCTCAAAGAAAGTCCAGATGGGACTATGACCAACTCAATCAGGTTTCCCAATACATATAATCAAGTAACTAAAACTCCAGAATGTTTTCCGAGTTGTACATTTTACACATAGCTGTATTATTCAAATGCAGGCATACTATTATTTTTTCCCCTCAGTGAACACAGTCCTCTACCATAATATAAAGTTTCAGAAGCAGGATAGTACAACAAGTCATCATGTGCTTAAATCCTGGTCATTAAGAGTTGAGAATACTCTCTAGTAATTGATAGACACCACTTGACCCTTCTGATGCAAGTGTCTAGCCAATATACTACAACACTGAAGCTGAGGTATTATTATTTTCTAAGCCATTAATCAGCATCTACATAACCACTCAATTTGACAGTTGCACTTATTCTTACCAATATACAAAAGCACCAACATAAAAGAAGCGCTACGTTAGATTACAGTTGGCCACAACCTGAATTTACATTTCAATATTTTACTTTTAGCTGGCTTTACACTACAGTGGAGTACAAACCTGAAATTTAAAACTCTATAAAAACACGTCAAGCTTCTTCATGAATCCTCACTGTGCAGTATCAATGTAATATCCCAAAACAGCTACAATCCAATAATTGAGTAAAAAGGCAGTTGTCCTGAACTTCATAAGAACACGTGTCTACCACAGGGTGACAACAAATCCATTCATGCTGTATTGAGAAGACACCATCTAAACTATTTACGGGGCAACTTACCTGTATGATGTAATGACAGAGTATGAGGAGTGGTTTGAATGTGAATAAAAAGCTGTTTTTCAAGGGAGAGAGAAGAAGAGAAATAACTTACCTCAAAAGTGAAAAGTATACAAATACAGATTCAAAGGAAACAGCCCTCATGCAGGTCTAGTTAAAAACAAACCAAACCCCAAACCCACGTTTAGCTGCTTTTATATGTCCACCTTTATAAATTATTTCTTATTGAACATCATGCAGTAATTTCAGCTGCAAACTAAATTACATTGGACTAGGAAACTCAAACTCCATCAAAGCAGGTAAAGCTGCTTTTAAAGCCTGTCTTTTAAAGTTTAAACACCTGTAACTTAGAAAAACATGGTTTAGTGTGACTGTAGCCATTGAATGGTCAAGATTTCTGCATGAAAACCCAGGATTCTCACTATCAATTGCATGACCTGGTATGAAGTCATTAGAATGTAGTGTTTTCTCTCTCTGTTTATTATCATCAACACATATTATGGCACAGGTGCTCCTTATGATTTTGCAGACAAATAAATGCTAGAAAAACATCTATTCTCGATATTAATATGTAACACTTGTGCTGATAGTCACTTAAATATCTCTACATTTGAGCCAAGTATCTGTCCTAATTACATTAATACCATTACATTGAATTAATATATTAAAAATTAGCTTTTGATACCAGTTTTAACGTAATAAAGGAAAAAAGCTACTACTGTTTTTTCCCCACATGTATACCAGTCATGTATCGAGAAAAATCATATGATATTTGTCTTGCCTAACTCCTATTTTTCAGTGAAATAAGACAACTATCAAGTGAACTTGAATCTTCTTTGTCTGCAGAACCAGTTATACATCAATAAAGCATAAAAGCTCCTGATGTTTTTTATATTATACCTCTTGAAAATTTGGTCATACTTAGGACATAGTAGTGGCAAAAAATCCATTTCCACAAAACAACAGCTGTGATTTTAGGTATTTGAATCAATGAAGGTGGTTAGCCAGCAGCTTATAGAATGTTAGAGCAGGGCTCTCAAATTTATTACCATCACCATCAGCACTAATAGAACAGTTTGTAGGATATAAATGCTGCAGAAACCACTGTTTTGCAGGGATATGCATATCATATCACAGCATGAAAAATTTTTAAAATCTTCTAAAAATCAGAGACATATATTCTTAGTTCCATGTAAAAAATAAAACAAAACATCTTTCTTTGGATTTATATGCTATTTTCTGACCCATTACTGCTCAGGAGTAAACTTACCAGCAAAACACTACGTGATCATTGCCTATCTTACAGGCCTGATAATAGAAAGTCTTGCCTGATTTGTTGCAAAGTTGAAAGATATGCACAAAACAAGGAAGTAAATTGCAAAAAGGTTTCTCTTTAAAAACAGATTTATTCTTCCTACAGAGACAGAGCAGGCAAGAGGGAAAGAAAGTGAAAGCATGTGCAAGGGTGGGGAGGAAGAAGGGGGGAAAGAAAGACCCTGTTCTTTGAGTGTCTGATTTAACATCTTAAGACCTATTTTACATGAATGTTTAGCATTCACCATTTAACCATGTTAATGAGAGCTATGGTTTAAACATATTTTGTGTTACATAATACTAAGTACTTTAAAAATGATTTTGTAAATAACTCAAATATCACACTCAAAATTAACAGATACTTTTGATTTGAATCCCTCTGTGCCTCATTTCTCTATCTATGAAAAGATAATATTAATGCCTCAACCCTACAGAGTGATTCAAATTGTTTATGTAGCTCAAATACCCCATAAGGACCACAGAGAAATTGGCAATTCTGTTTTCAGTATAAAAATAACTTGAAGTAAATAATTCATGCAGCTGCTTGCTGGCCAATGATGAAATAATATATATTGAATAGGTGGTCATCAGATGACCAGAGATCATCCTTGATGCGAAGGTCCTGGAGTCCTGTGTTTATAACAGTACACAATAATCCACCCAATGGATTTGTAATGATGAATGTATGTAGGGAGTAGTAGAGACATTTCCTAATTTCAAAGTTCTAGTTTTGCAGCTTTCCTAGACATTTTATAATATGTTCTCTTTTTATCTTTCTTTGAGACAGAAACACATGTAACAATGGTAGGATTCTGTACGTAGGCACCTGTCTATCCAGAAGACATGAATGTAGAAAGACAGGACTAAAGTTATGCAGTGAAGCACTCACTGCTTTCAACAAACAATGAGAAATTCTTCTGTTTCTTCTAAGAAGGGAAAAATTAATTTCAACTCAATTTCTATAAAATAACTTCTTAAAAGTTTGTTTTGCATTTTTAAATACGAAAAGAAATTGCCTTTCATAGTAAATTCTAAGATCATTTATTTGCTTTTTAATGTATCTAGACCACAGTAAATATTCCGATATTATTATCAAAAATAATAATTTTAATCAAGTTAACATATGTGTCTGCCAATGAATGCTATATCTTGTACTAGCTCCTGTTATAATAAACAATTATTGCCATTGAAGTTAAAGTAGTTTGCATGGCATGTGGCAGATTTCATATATGATGATTTAAATCTAAAAGCAGCAGAAATTTTTTTACAGATGTTTACTTGAGATTTAATTTTTTTTGTCATGTAAATTTATCACTGCATTTAGATTTTGCTAACACATTCCAATTTTCACAGAGATTCTTTCACATACAACCCATTCAATCCTCCTGCTTGATCCTGCAGGAAAGACATCGTGCTAAATTTAGGTTATTACAATCATTTCTATGGTAACAGATGGATGTGAAACACAGGATTATGACTTCACTGCACGACTCTGCAGAAAGAAGTCAGATGGTGGAGGAAGAAAGATCATATTCAAAATATCTGCAGCTGTAGCAGGGAAGCACATACAATCACTGAGAAATTGAACTGTCCTTTTTTTAAAAAGGATATGATGTCTTTTTTTCAAAATCCCTAAAGGTAAATCTTCCCCTCACAAATACCTTCATCATGGACAATCTCCATATGTTTTTTTCTTTAAACCAAAATCTGTGGTCTGGTATAATTAAAAGAAAAGAATGCTTCAAAATATAGGTTGCTCACAAAAATATAAATAGATATGAATCTATTTAGAACCTCTAGAGGTTAAAATAAAGAAAAAATACAACTATGAAATTCTAATAGAAATGCATTCCATATAAAAAGAAGGATAAAAAGGGAGAGCATATTTCAGCTAATACAAACCACGAGAAAAGGTTTTTTTTCATTATTCTTGCTCTTTGTGGATTATATTCTGTGATGTATACAACAATTTCATGCTAGAAATGCACATCAAATTATATTCAACTAAGAGCTAGAAAGATCACTGAATTATTACAGCATATCATGTTCTCACCAGTTTCCTCAGAGTTTGATTTCATCTTAAAATCGAAACAAGTCTAGATCACGGAAACCAAAATATGGCTGTATATTATATTGGTATAAGCATTATTAACTACACAAAGTTTTTGTTAAGCACAGAGTCTAAAAACAGCCACCCATAGCATCTGCCTTAAAAATATTGTAGCCGTATACAGAATTCTTTACAAGATGGTGTCTGAAATACCTTCTATATTTAATCACAATCCTTAATGATTCAGCAATGAAAGGCTATTGTAAAAGGCAGAACTATATTTAACATTTCTGGGTTAGCTGGACACAGATTACCTAAGTACAGAACAAACATTAATAACACTGTGACTAATAACGGTTCCTAACTTAAATATTGAATATTACTGTGATAACATACTCAAAGCAGGCATTTGGCTATAAAGGTTATGCTATTTTAAAATGGTAAGTGCAGTAGACTTTAAAGGGATTTTTGTTTCTATCTTGCAGGAACAATGTATTTATAATCGAAAACAAGTATCTTCATTTTACTTTCTCTGACTTAAGTTTGCTTGGATTTTCAGATTAAATCTAACCTATAAAAAAGTAACAAGACAATAGTAACTACTTATGAAGAATTTCTGAAACCCATCAGATATGCAAGGTAAATATACATACTCATACTATAGGGATATACATGAAAGTCTTTAATCAGTATTAAAGACAATACCTCTGGATGCTGAAGCTGGAGTATGGCTCAAGAAACCTTTCTTGCATTTGCAATGTTTATGCACTACTAAACTAACAGTAAAGGTCAACATTTAGGGCTTTGCTGATTAAGGACCTTTTAAGGGCCTTTTCTCAACTGGCAAATTGTTGCCAATTTTAACAAAATATGGGGGATCTTAAACAAAATAAATCTTTGAAACCCCAAACCTTCTGTGTGGTTGAAACAAGTAAACAGGTTAGAAGGGACCAGAAGGGACACACCAGTTTCATAAACCTCATTTATCTAAGGAAAGTAGGCTTAACAAAAAACAACAAAACCCAAAAAACCTCAGTAAGAGTGGAAGGGGAATGTCTGACACAGTTCTCCAAATTAGAAATTCAGGTCTTGGCTATCCCAGTATTCTCAGAAGATTCTGTGAAGGACTGCAACACTAATAAAATGACAGGAATGACTAAATAAAAACTGATATGGAAAACTATTTTTTTTCTTTTTAATTCAGACCACTAAACCATTTAAAACTGTTCTTTTTTTAATTTGCAATTAACCTAAATACATTTCAAATACTCCTTACCCCTCTGGGAGGAAAAGTTCTCTTTGTAAAAGATGTTACAGCATACACCTCTTATTTAAGAACTTAGAAAGAACCCAAACCACATTTTTTCCCTTTTAAGAACTTTCTGAAACCTTATATTAAAAAAAAAAAAAAACAAAGCACCATACATTGACATTTTCAACATTTTAAATGTTTGAAAAGATCAAAGTTATTAAAAAGAAGCATGTCACATGTTTTTTGGGAGTAGGGCAGGAGGCAAGGAGGGAGAAGGGAGAAGGTCACTGCCTTCATATGCAAAGGTACACACCATTCCCCCCCAACACCCCACTTTGCTCATTCTCAAAGCAAAACTTCCTACTTAGGTGCTGATAATCCTAGACAAATGGTTTGAAGCGAACAGCTGAAGTGAGGATACACACTGCAGGTAGTAAACTAATGGTCTGACAAAATTACTCCTATTTTCCTGGCCATAAAACTGGGTCATCCATCATGAAAATTGTGAACTGAATCGGAACTGAAATAGCAACATTTGGCTAAGTGTTAGCATCTTTAGTATCTGCAACTGTACTTCTTCATTAAAAACACATTTACAATCTAAAAACATCATCTGTTTTCATAAAGAGACTCCCAAGTACAGTTAATCAACAATGGAATGCAATGACCCTAACATACTACAGCTATATCCACACCATGTCAATATTTCTGAGTCAAATCCATTTAAATTTATAACAAATTCTTGTAGGAAGTTCAAAAACTCTTCTGAATAAACAATTCACAAAATGCCACCAGCGAGTCAACAAGTATGCTATTTGGTTTTAATGAATAAAGGGATCCAGGAGAACTGGTCCTCAGATGAACTGGTCCTCCATTAACTTCTCTTTTGAGGTGGCAAATGATCAGCCCTTATGGGACAGTAAAAGGCTTTATTTGCCTTACCTCACCTGGGGGTTTGCCATTTTCATATGGATCTGGCAATAGGCAGAAGCCACCCACAATTTGGCCATCTACAAAGGACATTTGACATATTAGAAAGCACTGAATCATCTACAAAGAAAAACTTAAGCAGCTGTTGGTAGAAAGGCACGACTGGTTGAAACCAAAAGAATTTTACTTTCTTAATGGGAACAAATTGATGGATAGGGAAGCTAAAGGAATATTTAATGTTTTGGGACTTTCCAATATTATTCAGAGTGGTTAAATAAGCAAGGAGCTGTCCTTATAAATAAAGAAATGATCTGAAAGGCAGGTCAAGGACACTGCATCGGCACAGGGCCAGGCAACAGAAGGTGCTAAACAGAGCAGACTGGTGGATCTGATGACCAGAGTAAGAGATCTCTGCACTTCAGTATAACAGAATTCCCTTTCTTTACACTGTATTATCTTAACTGGATGGCTAAGTTTGCATGGGCACACATGGTAAAAGCTACCTACCAAAACAAAGAACAAACTTCTGTGCAAATAGATATGCAGAAAATATGTAAGTTAAAACCAAATAAAAGTTGCAACCTATCCAACACACTAGTTCTGTGTTGCCCTTTTGGTTGCATCACAGTAATCTATAGTGGTAAAATAGCTAGAAAGGACTTTTGCAGTTACAAACAAATACTGATTGTTATTACTGAAATTCTACAAAGAGCTAAGAGAAATATTTTAATATATACCAAAAGGGAATGTTTAGTGAGGGTATATCTTTTCCTAAGGTTATTTCCTCATTCCTCATATATATGAAATGGTCACTTGCTACACTGATGGTTTAGCAGTTAGAGAGACATATATTTAAAAAAAAGTTAGACAAATTTTGAGTCTTTCATTGTGTAAACTACACAACTATGACTGAAAAAGTGTCTCTTGACTCATTAATTAAAAGTAGAGCACCATCTTCTAGCTGTCCAGCTAGGAAAAACAGAGATGTTTCAATACATGTTACACAGCAAGTGAAAAAAAGGTCCAAGACAGACAAAAGGATAAGAAAATTCTTTGATCCTACTAGCCAATCAATATTTTTTTTTCCAAAATATGATTTCACAGAATTAAAGTATAACTCCAATATATCCCTGTAAATAACAGACTTGACAAACTCATTTTATTGCATACTGTTAGGTGTTCAAAGTTGTTTCTGCTATGTTATATTAAACTGAGAGTGGAAACAAGGGATTCCCAGTGCTACCTTCCTTAACCTTATTACCTTTTTAACCTTCAGCATGACTTCTGGCAATGGAATATCAACTAATACAAGAAAAGATTTGTGGGGTTTTGAGTAACAAAAAAAATGCAATTAAACAGATAAAAACAACTATTTAAAGGATTAGGCTTTGTATTAATGAAGGTAATTTTTTTTTTCAAATAACCACATTTAAACACCTGAATAAAGTATGCTGTTCAAAAGACCCCCTTCTATTTTAAGGGCATAGTAAAATAAGGATTGTATTATACAAATCGGGGGGCGGCGCACGGGAAATCAAGAAACCTGAATCTAAAAGCTTTTCATTTTTGTGGTTCTAAAAGACTGCTATTGAATAAATGTACATATCCAGTTCACCAAAAATAAAGATAACTTAAAACCACAAGTATATACAGAAAACACATTTTAAGCCACACATTAAATGTAATTTCCCTGGGAAACTGTACATTATAGTTAGTGGTACATTTAAATTTTATAAGAAAACCAAATGCATGCAAGCAAGTCTAGATCCCTGTAATCTCAGGAAGCCACAACTACCACAACCTTTTTACATCTGTTATTAAAGATAGTCCCCCTAGTATAAGAAATTTGTTTCACACATCAACCAGATTTGTTTTGTCACATCACAACAATGTGGAAGAAACTCAGTGTGGCACTTTTCTGCACAAGAAAAAAACCAAACAAGACAAAACAAAAAAACACTTTCAGGAAATGAAAAGCATAAATTTGTTTTCAATTTAATTTGAGGCATCAGAATAAAAGCTAGTGAATTTAGAAGCAGTAGGGTTCTTTAGTTTCTGAAAAAAATGCTACAAAACTCAAGCAATTATTCTCCAAATACCTAGAATCATCAAGTTTTTTACAAACTACTTGATCATTTGACTAAATATTAACAATAATATTGATGTTTTCCTTTATAATTAAGATTGCCTAACACTTAATATGATTTATAAATAATACTGCCTCTGTCTTCACTTAGTTTTCAATTTGCCAAAGCATTGCTTATCCAAATGATTTTTTTGGATCTCTGCCTTCAAGTTGGTTGCTTTTCTACTTTTTCCAAGTTTCAGCAAGTGAATCAGTGACTTCCAATAGAACTATGAAAAATGAGGTAATTTCCTCATGTTAAGTCTGTTTTAAATGCTTCTCTAGAAAAATCTCATACTTACAAGTGTGAGCGGTATGCTTTTCACCAGCCCTCCCCCACCACCCCCACCTCCAAAATCAAATTCAGTTAAATTAGAATCCTCTGAACAACTGAAATTAGTCAAGCTCAGGAATCAAAAAGAAAATTTACCCAAAGAAGTCCGTATTCTCTGTTCCCACACAACTCCTACATGCCATCCTGACTGAGGCTCTCTGGTTTTGGAACATGACTGGGTGTCTTAGTTCACGTTTTCAAATGTTCAGCGTAACTCCTCTTTCAATTGTTTTTCCTGGTAACTGTGACCTGCTGTTGTGATAGCTACCAAAACCCAAAAGACAATCCAAGCTGTACACAACTGAAGTTCAAAGTTCAAGAACTAGACGACATGATCTTAGTGAAGAATACTGGTAAGCAAACATAGCTAACTTTGGCGGGCTAGGGGACACAAGAAAGAGTTTCCTCATTCAGAAATGAACGATAACTTTGAAAAACTAAATGCCTGACAATGCTCCTATACAATACTACCAAATACAGTTCAGCCTGACTTTTCACAGATTATCACTTACTTTGGGCACTATTGGTATTATTAGGCACTATAAATGTCCCGTTTTAAACAAGAGCAATTTAACTTGCAAGGAGCAAGTCAAGAAAGTCAAGTGAACACAATGGTAACACAATGAACAATATATGGAACTACAAAAAGATTTTACATATCCTGACAAAAATAATTCTCTGGAAGTTCAAACTGGATATCCAATGTTTATATAAAATTCAGCTATAGTTCTCCAGTCATTTCCTCCTCTTCCCCCCCAAAAAAAAACAACTAAGGACAACAGCACACCTTACACCTGAAGGATGCTAAAGTAATTATTTATTTGTATTTATGAACAACTACTGTGCAAATGAGAATCAGAAGAAAAATCACAAGCAATCAATAACACCCTATTCCATGCATGCTTTCTTACCTTAGGAGTAAATAAAATAGGGCAGCACAATGCTAATAAACCAAGATATTAACTCAACTACCCATTCAGTAAGTATGCATAATCATTAATGACTTACAAGTCATTAAGTAAATACCATCAAAAAATCACTTGTTAATTATTTTTTCTGCACTTTTACTTTACTTTCAATGGTGCCTCTCCTCTATATCAGAAACTAAAAGTTTAAAAGTGACAACATAAAAGTTGACTTCTCACATATGTACAATAGCAATCATGTCTCATTTCCTCCCACTACATCATTCTCACCAGTCTGGACTGTTTCAACAAAAATAAACACAAGACAGTTACAAGGTAAGATAAAGGCAATGACAGTTACTACAAAACAAACACTCTACAACACAAAACCAAATAAGAGACTATTACCTCCATTCAATGTTACAGAAAAAGTCTTTTGCTTGTATAGCAAATGTGATAATGGAAAGCAAGTATTTTTTAAATTACTGTCCCTGTTTCAAGAAAAAAAAAATTAAAAATTCAGAACTTGTTAGTCAAACCGTTTATATGCTTTACTATCAGCAGGGAAGGAAGTGCTGCATGAAACATAGAATGTACTTCATGCAATCTCACTGGGGTTCTTTTGGACCAACTCTTGAAATTAATAAAATATATTAAGCATTTCAAAATATATAGTTATAGCAAATAGGGCTCTTCTAATTTGTATTTGGATTTATTTGGTTTTTTATTTATACGTTCAAAGGAGTGACCACCATTTTATTAGTGCCAAAGTGGTCTTTAAATTGTTATGTATTTTAAGATGTGTATTATGGATTTTTTTAAAATATATATCTACACACACACATATGTGTATGTGTGCATAAGATACATACACATGTACATACATCATCCTTTGGCCTATCAAAATATTGTATCAACTTTCATTCTAAGGTGACTTTCTTTTCATTCCATCTGTAAACATTTGTTTAGTCATAGCCCACACCATGAGCTAGAAACAAATGAAGAAGATGCCAGCTCTGATACTTTACAAAGATACAGTAGGTATTCACTGCTTTAAAGACACCAAAGAAAGATATCTGTTTTTTGAACCCAGCACCACACCGAGCATAAAATCTCAAACAGCACAACCATGAAACTGAGAATTAGACTCTACTATTCTCAAGCAGTAAAATCTAGGAAGGAAAACACTATGGAAATTGTCATATATTTCAAACAACTAACATGCACAATTCTGTCAGTTGATTTGAATCCTTTTTGGATATAACTACCAGAAAAGTAACAGCAAGTACTCTCCTCTTTGCCATTTAATCAAGGTCAGTGTTCAAACCCAAAGATGCTGCATCCATGTGCTTGAAAGAAAAGTCAACAATACATTCTCCCCTTACAGTCTGCTAGTAACATTGATTTCAAACACTGATAATTGTCTTACATTCAAGAAGAGTAAGACACGTATGAAGAAAAATTATTCTTCCTTACTTCATCAACAGAAGAAATGAACCTGTACAGTTAATCATCTGTTTCATTAATACACCTGTCCATTAGAAGATACAAGATATCTTCAGCCATAATTGGACCACCATTAGATTTTACACAGAACACTCACTGTCTTGACACTTTTTCTGATTTCCAATGCTTTTGACTGAAACGTTTGTATTGAAATTAAGAAAGTAAGAAGCACCATACTGGATCAAATACACTATTCTGAAATGAAAAAAGAAACAAAGTCATTACAGAAAGATCCTTCCTCAGTGTATCTTCCCAGTGTTCAGCATTCACATAATAACAGTATGTTTATTACACAAGGCAGGCGCACTCTGTATACAGCTACTACCATCCTTATCTTCCACAATCATCCCAATGAGAAATTTTTTTTAATATGGTTCCTTCTCATCCACATCCAAATTTTCTACCAAATGGAAACTGGAAAAGGGGGGAAAGAAGGAAAGCCTGAGGACAGGCTCTCTGAAGCCAGGAAATCCTCCCACTGCCCTAAATGTACTTACTGCCTATTAAAACACATTACACAACAATAACTCACCACAAGCTGCAATGAATACCTGATAAGGAGGAAAACATTCCATATTCTTGTTTTATTTTAAAAAATATATACTTTTAAATCCCACACTTCAAGTAAATTCACTGTTGTCAGGAAAAGGCATCTCTTAACATTTCCAATTTTGTTATTTGACCAAGGCAAATTTATGAATACCTTCAAATCATCAACAGAAATAACACACTTCTGGTGAGTTTACATTAACACAGAGCTATATTAAGAAGCAGTAGGCTACAGACACTACAGTATGCTAGAATACAGTTGTTAATACATTCATGCAATGGGTTCTTTTTAATTTTTTTCTATATAACTTGAGTGAGAAATCTTGACAGCAAGGAATCTAGTTGAATTGATTTTGCTAATTAGTTGTTTAATTGCATTTAATTTGTTGTACAGATGTTCACAGCTTGTCAGGAGATCCACTTTGTAAGTACAAAATTAAAAGTGCCTGGGATTTTCTAGACCTATGAGATCTGAATGTTTGGAAATTTTTTTGTTTTAATCTGTTGTGCTAGAGTAATTTCCTTTACAGGGAGCAACAACAACCAGCATATCCCCCGCCCTCCCCCCCCCAAAAAAAGAAAAAAAAGCAGATTTCTAGAGCAGCCTAGACATGCCATACAGAATTATGCCTTATATAAAACACCTTTAAAAAGAAATAGCTTTAAATCCATGATTTGACATATCAGAATAACTCAGATGCTTTACCTGTGACAACAAATTTCAAATTTCAAATACAGCAACCCTACTTACTTAAAATCACACCCAAAAAACACAAATGAAACGGAAATTCAATATACCTCCGGCATTTTACAACACATAGCTAAGACAGGGGAAATATATCAGCAATTCCTTTGAGTCTCATAAAATTAGGTTTTGCTTATGTCTTTCCACAGCTACCTAAGAATTTTATTAGTTTTTTTAAAGACTCCTGTTTTCTAGGTAATCATTGCACTGATTAATCTCTAGCAATAATACTTTTGACAAATTCACTTTCCAACAATTCTATAGGCCTATCTTATTTTTTTTCTTTGCTACAAAGATGGTATAGATCACAATACTTTATATGTAATTTATATATACATACATGAGGAATTTTTTCTATGTTTATTTTCCCTTTTTTTTAATCACAAAGTAGACACTAAAATATCTGAAACGAGCTACGTGGCTGTGACTTATGAGTGAGAGATCACTCCCCTTATTTCCACTAGTTCCATCAAGGATACTGACCACAAGAAGCCTCAATGGATAATATCAAAGTTAGAATAATAACTACAATAAAAACTATTATTCCCCAGTTTGACCACCTTCCTTCACCTTGTATTTTCCTAAAACATACCCTTCTTTTCACTAGGTTTCACTTAGGTACACGAAATCCTGTTTTAAAGAATGTGTTACAGCTAATATACATGTGAGTACATCTTGTATTGAGCTGTACATACTGATACTCTCTTTGTTCATATTATTCCAATTTTTTAACTTTAAATTTAATTTAGCTCATTACAGTCCTTAAGATTTGGTGCTACTTCACTTAGAAGCTATCAGAAATTTTTGTCCTAAATATTGTGAGATTGGGAATAAAAGTGTTCATAAACAGGAATGTTGTGCAAATGGTTATCAGCAATGTTTATTCATTCTTCCTTTTCTCAGTTACTTTAAAATAATATTAGGTAAACTTCTTTTATCGAACATCAGACAGAGGTCAGGCCCAACCATTTTGAAGTATTGCTCAAAATGCATGTAGCTTTTAGGAAATGTGCTTTTTAATTTTTTTAAACTTCTGTGGTATTTTAGCCTTACAGTATATATTTGCCTCAAGTTATGTAAATTACAATATGGGTTATTAAACAAATAGTAGGTAAGTAGTAGGTATTGATAAATGTTTCTGCACTGCAACACAAGAATCCTTACAGCTAATATCCTGGGTTTTAGTCACATCAAATTTACACTAATAACGTTTGAAATAATTGCTAAATTTACAAACATACACCCTGAATACAATAGATGGCCAAATTTAATTTATAACTGTTCAAATCTACCACATTAAAATTAAAGAAAACAGTAACTTCTACCACTGAGCTCAAAGCTGGCTCAAACTAATAATAGATAAAAAACATAAACCAAATATAATACTGGTACAGCAGCAAAAGCACCACAATATCAAGGACAAATGCCATTCCTTCCAGTAACAGCATGTTAACATGAAGACAATACTTAGGAGAAGTAGATAATCTATCAGTGCCACTTCTAACTAGGAACGAAGTCCTTTGATATTTTCATGACAGTAATTTTTTACTCACAACATGCAAATTTGCTATACTTTTTTGTACATCAGTTGTGCCTTAACTTTCCAAAGGCCATTTTCCTATGTACACACTAAAAAAAGTAGCACTGTTCCTCTTTTGTTTCTGAGCCATCATTAGTAATAACCAAAGGTAAAGTACAATTTTGGAATAAAGTTAATCCACTGCATCTGCAATTTTTTTTTTTAATATAACCTTACAGATCCCGCAAGAAACAGATTTGAAATGTATAATTCCTTGCTTACTTGAATATTCAGGGCCTAAGTTAACTGTAGTTCTTTGTACTTTGACCTAAATGACGCAATTTTTTCCTCTATTTGTATAACCTTCACCCTGCTCATAAGTAAGAGTTCTTCATGACCAACTACATAAAATGTACACTTAATTTAAGAAATTGCTTCTGAAATGAATGCTTTTCAATTTTAAATTCAGAACCATTCTCTACTTGCAATTGCATCTAATTTCCTCAAAGATAGGTGAAAAGTCCTTCAAAACTAGCAGGAAAGAAGGGAAGAGGAAAACATAAGAAATGTAGTATTACAATTCCAAAGAGTACCACAGCTCATTTTAGCACACAAGTAGGGATCAGCTTACTTTTTAAAAATCAATTCTGTTTAGCACTTGCATAGAAAATAATGTTTGCAGACCACTGAACAAATATATACCGAAGTACAAGCAACAAAATTAGAGCATAAGATACCACCACTTTCAATGGGGTAAAGCTCTCAACTTTGACTAGCACCTTCATTCTAGGAAGTAAAAAGTTGGTTGCTGCATTATACTATGGAATGATGAAGAAAAAAGAATGAGTAAAAAAAGGATAAATAGAGAGTATTATTTTGGTAAGATTTCTAGGAAAACTTATGAAGGAAAAACAGACTCCACTGACAGTTACAATATTTAGAGGTAGTCCTTCCCCACATCAATACAAAAAAAAATTATTTTTTTTTAATAGAGTTATGAGCTTCAGGTCTACATATTTTAAAATATCTTCACTTTTAACTATCATTAAAAGGGCTTTTAAATTCAGGCAAGATTCAGTGACAGTCACAAAACAACTTCACCACCTTAGTAATTACTTATCCTGATTGTTGATTAAAAACTAAAAATTCACATAAAGTGTAAAAAACACATCTGCTGCACATATACATAGTAACTGGAAAGTTTTTAATTTTGTAGGTTCTTCAAAGGCGGCAAAGCCACTCCTCTGACTTTTTTTGATTTAGTCCGAGACACAAATTTTCAGGACAAAATTTATCAAACTAATTCTGTAAACTTTAATTTAGAAAAATATACCTATAACAGTACAATTTCATGTTTATAAATTTTCATCCAATGTCATACCAACACATATTTGGTGTGTACATAAAACATGCACATCACATTCCTACATGAAGTTAATTCCAAAACTGTTCTCATCACTGGGGAGGTAAATTCCTTGGGATAAAGGACAGTCTTTTGTTCTGTATTTCTACAGGAGACAGAATACGGGAATCCTATAGGGTTCCTGCATGCTTAGTCAAGACACAATAATCTTCTTCAGGAAATAGGCAGGAATCAGGTTGTTGGCAAGAAACCTAAAACATAATCCATCTCACTTTGTACATATTGTGAGGGAACCTTGAACTGTAAAATACCTTCAACTGTAAAAATGGTCTTGGCACCACTTCTTATACGAATTTGTAAGAACTCAGAACCACCAAACTTTGTGTTATGCACTGAAGTATCTAGACTTAGCCCCTCAGTTACAAATAGAGTGGAACTGTGCAATACAATCTAAAAATAGATTTTATTATAAATTTTATTATAAAATTACTCTATTACTAAGACAAAAATTGTTGTTACTATTTAGATGTGACTTTTGCTTCTCTTATCCAAATACACATAGAAATTTAGACTGCTAAAAACTACAGCTACAGTCACTCCTAAAATTTAACATAACCAACTTGAGGTTTTTAAAAAAAAAAAAAAAACACACCAAAAAAACCTTACTGACCTCTACAAAAAAGCATTGTTATCGAAAGCTACTTTAAGAACAAAAATGTCTTTTATTTAAAAAAAAAAATCTCTAACATACTAAAGCAGTCTAAAAACTAACACTTTCCCCAGTCCTCAGGTTGAAACAGTATTCATCACAGGCCCAGAGCTATCAAAAAACATCTCTATTCCATTTGTCCTTTCACAAAAATCCCTGAGGTTACACAGAATTTCTTGAGACTCCAATTTTGAAGTTGGTAACTTTTCCCAAATCTTTAGCCAAGAGGTTTAGAGATCAAAAAGCTGAGCATTGCTTGGATGAGGTATTTGAAACTGCTTTCTCTTTCCAGTTCCATTTCCTTGTCCCTTTTCTAGAAATCATCATCAGTAATCCAGGCAAACTCTGTGAATTTCAGAGTGGATCACACCAAAAATATAACCATTGTGAACAAGAAAGAAAAGGCAAAGGATACTGAAACGACAAGAAAATCATAACAGAACTCTAGCACAAAAAATAAGATGTATCTAACATAGCACCACACTGCATATATACAGGCACGTATCTCTTTGAAATAGCCTAATTATTACATTTGCACAGACATCCCAATATAAAAAGTTCTGTCCCTTTTTATAAAGGCTATTGTGGATAATGCTTGAAGCCCGATTTTAAAACTCACTGAGACTGAGCTAGAGACGCAGCTATTTCATCCCATGAAAATATTTTGAAATGGGGCAGAATTTTTAGAGTTGAAAAAAACACTGTTTTGATTTCCTCCCTGCCTTTGCAAAAACATTGCAACAAATCTAAAAACCCTCCATCCATGTTGCCAAAGCAGTGGCAATAGTACATACCACAGAAGCAATCACTGAGAGGTTACAGACTAGCTACAAGCAATGACGGTAAAAGAGCTGAACTAGGCAAGGTTCTTGAAACACCCCGTCTAGAAAACATTCCTCTCCTCCTCACCAACCTGTTCACACACCACTGTCTTAGCATCTAGTTACAAGACTGTATACCTGTTTCCACAGCCTTTCCATGTACAACAGAGATACAATTAACAACAGGAAATTAAAAATATGAAGGCTTTCAGTTACTTCACTTTGAAATTTCACTTGTTCAGTTTAGGCTTGGGGAGGGCAGAGACAATTGGTTGCATTTTTCATATGCAACTTTTTATTATGATAAAAAACATAAAAGGGAATCCAGCCTGAAAATGGCTGAGAAGCATATGGAACATTAATGAAAATACAACCACAACCTCATGCAAATTAGCAGAAAGTACAATTGGTTTAAAGGTAACAGTGATCTGTCTAGAATGCCATGTTTAATTCCAACACAGTTTTCCTTACCAATCAAACTAATTTTCAACTCACACATTATTAATTTATGAACTTGATCGGATATTCACACAACACTATGCTTGGAGTCACTTGACTCTTAAATTAGAAGTTGTCAAAGCTAAAAAGTTAGCTTAATACCAGTTTTTTGTGAAAGGAATCATGCATACTTTCAGGAATAAAGGCTACTAAGTGAGCAGCAAATCCCAGTGCTAATGAAATCACACAGTTTTAGAAGTTCCTATTTGTCTTAAAAAGCACTTCCATAGACTGGGGTTATGAATTATAGCTACCTGCAATAAGACGGAATTGAACTTAATGACCCAAGAGTATGACTGTGTATGAGTATGATGTCCCATTAACAGTCAAAAAAGGATAGCCGTTCTTTTCATTAACTAAATTACATTTATCTTATGAAGGAAAAAGAAATGGCCCCTTTACTTTGCTATAAAAGTTTTACCTTCCCACCAGCTTGTTTGAATAGTCTCATACAAATAAGCACCAAGCTCATAGGGCACATTTTTCTTTGTCGTCCTCATCCTATTTCATTTTGGACATCTCTTCAGTGAGTAAAGACACTCCAGAGCTTTTTCCCTTGCATTTCTCTTGTGAAGGAGCTTGGAACTGGCAGCATTACCTCAATTTTGGGGGAGGTGGAGGGCCTTAAAAGGGCTGTGATTATGAGATTTTATAGGTTTGTCTGGAAGGACAGCAGAGAACTGGATTCCCTCATCCATGAGGTCCTTTCCGCACCTACTTTCCAACAATTCACTTGAATTAGCTTCCCAAAAGACTTCTCAGTTGCCTTCTATACTATGTTCCTTTTGAACACTCAATCTAGAAGAGCCCCAAGAATGACCTGTGCATGGGAACACAGATGAGGACCTAATCAGCATTCAGGGCTGTAAATTCAATTAATTTCTGTAACTCTTAGCCATGTCTGCCAGTATACAAATATATATACAAAGTTGAGTGAAGTTTTGTTCGCCGCCCCCCCTACATTTTTAGAAAGGCAAAACGTTTACGCAACACAAAAACATTAATAACCCCTGTGATGGGCTCATCCTGGCTAGCAGCTAAGCCCAAAAAGCTGCTCATTCCCCCAGCAGGATGGGGGAAGAAAATAGGAAGAGCAAAGGCAAGAAAATTCATGGGTCAAGATAAAAATAGTTTAATAAGTGAAGGAAAACAGGAAGAAGGAAAAACACAAAATAAGCGATGCAAGGGCAATCACTCACCACCTCCCACAGGTTTGCCCAGCTACTCTGAGCAAAAGGCTACCTAAAAGCCTCTCCCCTCCATTTTGTTGCTAGGATGACGTTATATGGCATGGAATAGCTGTAGTCAGTTCATGTCATCTGCCTGGTTGTGTCCCCTCTCAACTTCTTGTGCACACCTAATCTAGTCACTGGGGGGTGTGGGCAGAGTGAAAAACGGAGAAGGCCTTGCCACTCTGCAAACACTGTTCAGCAACAGTTAACACATGACTGTGTTGTCAACACTTTCTTGGTCACAAATCTAAAACTTAGCACCATACAAGCTGCTATGAAAAAAGTTAACTCCACCCTAGCCATACCCAGTTGTACTCAGAAGTCTTGCTTCCCTCCCTTGACCTTTCTGTCATGTGTGACCAGTGATTTTTATCTAGCTACACAGTGTAGAAATGCCAAGCATGAGGATTTTAACCACCGTTAACAATTCTCAAGTGCTTAGGGTTGACAATTTTTTTTGGCCTTAACTTAAAGAGTGAGGGAAGTTCTGCACTGAGAAAAACAGGCTATATGGAAAAAACAGACCTTCCTTCTTTCCTCATTATAGACATTTTCTTACAGGAAACATTCTGACAATCCCTCAATACTAACTGTATCATTATTTAAAAAAGTCTTAGAATTCTGAAGTATTTAGAAACACCTAAAATATTATGGGGAACACACACTAGTCAAAGACTCCATTAAAAATAGAGCAGCTTATAACTGTTTTAAGTTATCAGAAGCAGGGCTTTGCAAAGAAAAAGGTCTGCCATCATTACCTACACGTTCATGAGAAGGAGTCAGTATAACAGAATTTATAGCTTTCAGCTGTAAAATTACTAATTCCAGTAATACAGTACATTAAACATGCCATTTGAGATATATGCCAACTTAAACTACCACATATGGCATATCTATCTAATTATCACAGTTTGTGTTTTCATATGCAGAGCTGTTCTAGTTTTTAAACAATGTGTCAAAATGCACCGTTTTATCTGAAAACAAAAAATGCTGTCTTTTGTAATATCAGTAGGTCAATACTGTATTTTTAACATGCAGTACACTACATGTAAAAAAAAAGAGAGAGAAATACATTAGAACAAGTCTCTAATGTTTTAGTAATGCTTTTAGCTTTCTTATTAGTAAACTGTTAAGGTGCAAAATGAGTTTTAATGGTAAGAATAAGTTTCTCATAGCCAGTAGTTTCAATTTTTATTTTTCCTTTCAAGTCTTTACTTCTTAACTGACAATGGACAAATAAAACAATCAAGTTAGTCATTCTCCCAGTTTTGCATGTGATTAAAAAATACTGTGAAATAGCACGTGTGCAGACATCAGTTGCAGTGAAGACAGACCTCACTTGTGCTCCTTCTTCATGTGCAATTTGACCTCACTCAGAACAATCGCTATTGCAGAATCATACATTCTAATTGCAGTTCAACACAAATCATGCCCTAAAATATTTGATTTCAGATTCCCCAGCTGGTGCTTGGTGTTACTTCAGCTGTTCAGGGGGATTTTTTTTTTAACATTTCTTTGCGTGAATAAGCAAAGAGTTCACACATAATTACCATGAAACATTACATAATCTTAATCTTTCCTTTTGCAACTCAAACAGGGCCATGTATTTTTATAGACTAAAATAAAAATGTGTATGGAAATGAAGAGTTAACACCTTAGTAGCCAAATAACTATGCAGCAGCCATTCCAAATACTTTAGTTCTTGTTCAGGAGTACAAAAGAAAGGTAAATATACGCCACTCAATCATGAACTGCATTTTCCACTGTCTCCCTCAGTTCTCACAAACTGTAGGTGGTATTTTTGATAACTTATTTCAACAGAAAGCAGACAATATCAAGATATACTTGAATATACTGTCTTATTCTAAAAACACAGGTTACATTGTAAATAAGAAAATACAAGAGTTTAAGAAATGCCTCCCTGTTTTTTTTCCCTCTTTGTTTTAAAATGAGCATCAAGTCCTTGAATCTGCAATTACCTTTACAGAAGGTTTCTATTAAGCTCAAAATTAAACACATGCAAAAATAATGTTTAATTTTTTGCTGAAATAATTTGAAAGGCCTTAGAATTGGAACACTAAACCAAAACATTTTTTTTTTAGATTTTTGTTTTCAATAAATAAATTAGGGCAAGATTTTTAACAGAATAAAGGCTTGCGTAAACAACTGGACTATCCAGAATATAGGAAAACCTGAAGTATTCCAACTTTTTTCCTTACTGAAAAGCAGAATGATGTATATATTTGATTTTTTCCATACATACTTCTTCAGTCTACTCCTTGATAAAAAGTCCGAACAATCCTTCTAAAAGATGAGTCAAAATATTTTATGTAATAATCAACAAAAATAGGACAATTTAACTTCATGATTACTATTTTAAGCCAAAATGACAATATTTCCTTAGAAATTATTTTTTTTAGAAAGTTTACCTGTGCTTTTTTAACATTTCAGATCAGAACTTTAATTACGGAATCCTTCCCACTAACTGTTTAGATAATTTTTGATAATTCAGTCAGTTCCATACTTCTTAATGAATTTTGATTTCCACCTTTCAAAACTAAAATAAAACAAGTATATTGAAACAAAAGAAAAAGTGTAATGCTTGTAATAAGAGCAATTATTTGCAAATGGAAACAGATTCTAGAAAATGTTTAGTTTGAAGAGGATTTGTAACTGAATCTGGATTAGATCTAACGCTTCTCTTAAAATGGACCTTTTAGCAAGACTATCATACATTAACATAAAGCTAGTGTTTTCCTATGCGGAATTACTGAACAGACTTACAAATACATTAAAAAGCCAGTCTATACATAAAGATGCAGAATTATACTTTTAATATCAGAAAATCCAGCCACGTTTTTAAGCCAAATCAAAGAATAAGACAATTACAAAACATTACTGATCATATACACTGAGTTTTTATCATTTGTCCTGTTTTTGGCATTAGTAAAGGGTTGCATTTCTGCATTAAAATTGAAAAGAACTTTTAAAACAATGTAACTTTACTTGCAAAGAGACCATGAACTAAAAGAAAAGGCTATAAAACTCTTATCCCAAAAGGGGAGAACGTGTACATTTGGCAAGTTCAGACTGGTAATCTGTAATATATACCTATTTTTGATAAACATATGTCTATAACTGAAAAGACATCCTACATGGTCCTCACCAAAGCACATGCATTATTCCTGTATTCATCGTTTACTTGACTATATTAAAATTAATGTAGGAAGAAAGACATCTCCCAATACAGATTGAAACAGCTCTATCCAGCCGAGAAAAGTTCAATTACAATTGTTTGCAAGGCTAGAAAATGGTGAGAACACATCTCTTCTCAGAGGAAAAGGCAGCAGTAAATGTCAACTACCATGGACGAGCACCAGGAAAAAAAAAAAAAAAATTCCTTTGCTAGAAAAAGGAAAACCCTTAGAAAGAAAGAAGTCTTTTATCAAAAGACCTAAATTGGAATCATATGCAGATTATTTTTTAAAATACACTACTATTTATCTGTCCCTATGTGAAAACACACCAATATGGGACTATGTAGACTGTATACATATTCCACCTTGCGTAAATTCAGTACTTACCTGAATTTAATGTTTGTATACAGAAACTGCTGGTAATTTTACTGCCTTTGTAAGAGTGTCTCCACTCATCTTCCTGGGAGGCAATGGCAAATAGGAAAGAAATTCTCATTTTCAGCCCTTATGCTTAAGAGACAAAAAGAATTTGTATTTCTTTTGACTAAAAGTAATAGAACATCAGGAGTAGAAAGATGGAAGAACTGTCTCTCACTGTACTAACCTGCATATATAAAGAGTTTGGACAACTTTAAGAAATGCTCAACTTCAGTGGAATATTTCATCTCAAGCAACACAAATAACAGGAAACAATTCATCATGTTTTGATTACTTCCAAAAATCTTCACCGTTATCTAAAAATGAGAAGTTTTACTTACCACAAAATCTGAACTCAGACAGAATGATGGTTATATTTTACTGGCAGAATTTCCATTCTGAACATCAAGTATAAAAGTGGAAATAAAAAAAGATGCAAGTTAAAACTGCTTACGAAATAAACTACAAATTTTCTAGCACTTAGAACATGCTGAACTACTACTCTGAGATTCAGAATTTAAAGGTTTGTAGAGGGAGAACTTGGAGCTCTAAAAAATAACTTGAAGGTTAAAAATTGAAATTAAATATTTCTTGAGACTGAATCATTGGCTTTTTCCCAAATAAGCAGCATACACATGGTATTTTTTCGATGAAATATATCTTTCTGACAATCTTCAGCATTTGTAAGATGGCCTGTCCAGCAAGATTCCTCAATTTCCCTCACTGAAGAGGGCAAAGGTAGGGGACATTGTACATCTTGAAGCAGATGACACCAGTAAGTTATTTCTACCCAGAAGAAACATCTATATAGAAATCCAACATGAAAACCATCTTTTGCTTTTGACCAAGGGAAAAAGAAACTGGGGAAGTGATAATCCCCTTCGAATCCAGCATTTAAATGCTATGTGAAAACTGCTGCACTCTAAAGGGATTAACACAACAGAACCTCCTTAAAGCAGAGTGAAACTTTAAAAAATATTTAATATGAAGAGGTATAGTCTACTCAAATGTCCTAAGGTATCTTGGTCTTTCCCTCTACATAGAGACCTACCTACGAAGATTCCAGATTCCTATGGATCTGAATCCACACTACAGTTCACACATCGGTGTCTTTATAAACTGGGATCACTTCACATAAAATACACCGTCGTTTTCCCTTGGTTTGCCAATAAACTGCATTACAATTCAGTACTAACAGCATTTTTTCCTCTAAATTAGTATTGCAACATTACACCTCTTTCTAGACCTACTGAAGTAGGTCATACTACAAATATGAAATTTATATTAGTTCCTGAAGTACTTTTAGTTTTAAAAACACTTGACCATCAGATAGCCATCATCAGCTTATCAGCATCTCCCAAGTAAGCATACTTCACAATATGAAAACCTCACCACACAAAAACAGTGCTACTAATATATACTAACTTACACCAAAACCCCTGCATGCTTTCTTTGTTTTGTCTTCATAGAATCTTTGACAGGGAAAAACCATCCAAATTAAGATACCTTCATGCTTATAACTACTGAGAGCATTATAATCACTTATTCTGATCTCCTATGCAATAACATTTCACAGAAAAAAAAATCCCTGCATTATCTTAGGAGCCCATTTAACTATATGCATATTTTTAGGAAAAGGTCATTAAATTTTAATTGCATTTGAAATAATACCGCAACCCTTAGTAAATTGTCATCATCACTTCTAAAAGTTTGTATTGGGAGAAACGAGGCACCCGAATCAGAACTGGCCATTCTAGTAAAAAGCCAAATACTTAAAGATAAATAAATAATGAAAAAAATCATTGATCTTCAGACAGCCAATACAAAGCTGTCAAAATTCACAAGCAGAGACTTCTTTACAGAAGAAAACACACAAAAAGAATCTTGCACAAGGTGAAATTTAACAAGTTCCTGGACTAGCCAACACTGAAACTATGGTAGTCCCTTATGCACCATATTAATAAGTTATTCCATGAAAAAAGGGCAAAAAGCGGATAAATGATGAGGAGTTTATTTTTCCTCATTGTGAGCATATGCATGTGTGTTGCAGAAGGGAAAAATCAAGGTACTTATTTTACAATTATGGATGACTAAATTTTGTGCCCTTCTCATGTCTGCACCCTCTAAATCAGAAAGTACTAAGCTAATGAAGTGTGAAGGACAGAACTGGAACTACTTCTGAACATCAAAACCCATATTCTTTCAAATAGTAAGTACTGTCAAAAACATGAGGCACTGGAAAAGATAATACAGAAACAAGAGAATGATTAGTTACTAATCAACAAAGTACCATTTAAAAACTGAAATAAAAATTAAAGTTAACTAGGTATAAATATATTATTTAATTCAAACACTGACCTTCCTACCACTATCCATGCTATGTCTCTAAGACTAGAAGGTTATACAACATTTGCATAAACTGAGGGGGGGGGGGTTAAAAGGTACAGAAAATCTAAAGAAGGACAAATATAGCTTCCTATTTCATTGATTTTTCTCATCAAGAACATGCAAGACTAAAGCTCTGAGGCTAGCAATTACATGTGGATTTCTACACACACTTAAAATACTGTTTTTAACATCCTAACTGATTTAAAATCTGGCTACCTGAGGAACCATTTGTTTCCTTCTGCTAAATGCTAGTTATTCAGGGAAAGAACTCATGATGAACTCAAGTAAAATGAAGAGCTACTGGCTACACAAAGTAACTTCCTTTTTATAGAAGCCCTTTCCTGTCCAATCCTAAGGGTTTACCTGCTCACAGCACAAAATTGTCCCATCTTTTTTCTGGTTATTTGGGATCAACTAATCAGAAAAAAAAGAATTTATTCATTTAATGTATCATGTTGGCACTTACTAGAACAGCTAGTCATAGATGTAGATCCACACAGAACTATACAGTTTATAAAATTATAAAGTACATATTTTATTATTGTTAAAATCAGTGCAAATACTAGATGAGCACTTGGCATTACCAACCTAGACAAAACCACAAAAACTTATATCCCTGAAAAAAAAAAAAATCTTTGCAAAGTTAACGCTTCCTTTTTCTTTTTTTGAGCGTTTCACTATGCTAGAAATTATATGCTGCTTGAGGAAGAGTAATCTCAACAAAAACTGGCAGATTTAGGAGTGCTGCACTGCACAGTAAAAGATTCAGAAGTTAGGAAGTGATATAATTATAAAGAGTTCCTGGGGAATCCAATTTTTACTTTAGATTGACAAAGTCACCAAGTGTTCATCTAACACAGTAAATGAAGACATACAAAGAATGAAGTGTGCACACACATGCAAGACAGAAAACAAACTCCATACATGTTCTATGTCTAACACTTCTCATTGCAACAATTCATTTTTATAAAGCTTTAAGGCATCCAGTAGCAGCATTTCATTGCAGACCTTTGAAAATCAGCACAGAATGCCAGAAGAGCCTCTCTTGTTCCACATAAGTTTTCTTCAAATCCAGGTCAATAAACTGCTAAAAAGCCACCTATTTCCCTTTTCTTTTTCTGTGTTCCTCAGGAAAACTGTTGGTAGGCTGCCAGATTACAATAAAACATAAATATTCTATAACTCCAGTTCAATACTGCTGCCAAAACGGTATCTGCTGTAGCACCTGAATTGCTGCTGCTGCTACTACTACTATACACTATCCTACCTAGACTCTGGCATTTCCTAACACCAGGTTACAGATGGAAACAAAATGTAAACCTCAGCTAGATCAAGCTCCAACTCGGCATATGGCCCAACTGGTCTTTCCTCCCCCTTCCCTCATAGCCATGATATTTCACTGCCCAACTCTTTGGGAATATACTCCAATATATTTTTAATTCCATAAGCACACTGGATGCTCAACCAAGCCAACTGAATGGACATGTGCCATTTCCTACTTTTCCAGTGCATGCCTTCATAGAAATATTTTCAAGAATTTATCTTATAAAAAGAAAGACTCCACAGTTGTATATTCAGTTAAATATTTGTAATTTTTCATGTACAGTTTGAAAATCAGAGTTTAGAACACACTAGGAAGATGATAAATTGCTGCTGCCTCCAATTATCTGGTTCTCTACAGAGAATTTTCTTCCCCATACTGCCAATGAAGAATCTAAAAAGAACTAAAGTCACTACTTGAAAATAAAATTAAATACATGTACATACAAATCTTCCAAGAGCTTTGGAGGTGTGCACTATGGTTCTTGATTCAAGCAAACAGGTGCCACTCTATGAAGTGGGGGAAAAATCGTACAAATGTGTGAAGCTCTTTATGTGGGAAATTACGAGAGAGTTAAATGGCACTGAGCAAGGCACAAAAAGTGCTTTTAAAATAGAAACAAGGAAACATGCAGAGAACCTCAGTATCTAATTTAATTAATGATTGAGAATGCAAAGGCTCCAACTGGTGAAACATTAGCAGCAGCCATGAATTTCACTGTAGTTCTGTATAACAAGTAATCTTACCTGAGTGATTCTCAAAAAAATGTCAACACATCGATTGTATTTTTCATCTGATCCTGTCAATGCTGAGATGACAGGCCCTGCAGGATGCAGTGAGAGATCAATGATGAAAAACAGATGTTTAGTCTTTTCACAATCAAAACCTACAAGACCAGGCAAATACGAAATTTTGTGTGAGATTCATGCTTCTTTATATCCAACAAATACTAATGTTACATAATCACTTTCATATACATAAGTTGACAAGGGTATCTCTTCCTCACTTACAAGGGATCTGACCCCAGATCATTCATATCACCAACATATAACTTTAAACCTGGTCCCCAATATACTATTCTTTCAAGTGCTATCTGGTCACATAGCTAGTTATTTACATTAGCTACTTCCTACATCAACCTATGTTCTCTGTCCTTTCATGAGAGAGACTTAATTTTCTCCATCAATTATGCAGAACACTTAAACCTTACACAATTTATTGCAATTCAAAAGTCAGGAAGAGCAATGCACAATAGTATTGCTCATAACTAGCTCAAGCAAAGAGTGATAAACTCATATTCAAAAGTTACAAAGGCATGTTAGCATTGTACAGTTGGGAGCTGACTTCCACAGACGTGTTTCCAAATACTGCCTTAAACTGACATTTAAATCAGACCAGTTAAGCACTTGCAAATGAATTTTAATGCTTGGCTATAATCAAGAACAGCTCGTTTAATATTAAGTAAATTCCAATCAGATTCAACCATAATTAATTATCAAATATGTTAAAGTGAAAACAAGTTAATATGGGGGGATGGGAATTTAGATAGTTGTCATTTTATTACATATTAAAATTTTTGTCTATTAAATATAGAGGAAGTTTAAAACAGAGTATCCTGACAATCATTTCTCTATTTTTAACTAAAAATACAAGCAATGTAGTTAATCCTTATAGTGCTATAAATAATTACAAATAGGGATGCAGACACCCCTGAAATCAAGACAAAAATATGAGGAATAGATAAGGATCTGTAATGTAACATTTAAAAGACCTCTAGGCTAAACTCTGGTTTGATATTTCCTTTGGGGGACTGAAAGACAGAATGGCTCTGAATACCAGGGTGAATGTAAGGAACCTGATAGTTTCCTAAAGCCATGTCATGTAGTCAGGAAGAAGATAGTAGTGTATCTACAGTAAATTAATAGTCTCGCACATGCACAGCAAACTCATTTATTCCAACTGCCAAATACTAATTTTACATGTTTCCATGTTACTAGAAATCCTTAAAAGAATCATAAGACTGAGCTAGCCAGCACGAGCACCAAGAATACGCCACTACAGAGAGAGCATACTACAGTACACCAGAAATTCATACCAGACACAAACAATATATCTCTTTTCATTTACAGACAATTGTATTTGTTGTCAGAATAAACACAAATATTTTTGCTAAGTCCATTAAAACAGTGACATTTCAAAAACATGTTTATCAGCTTCATTACTGCACAGATATATTTGATAAACAGGAAAAATGTATTACAGTTTTAGATTGAAGCACATTAAGAATTTTATGCTAGTGTCAAACAAATCCAATTAGAAAACCAAAAGGCCTACCTAGAAACCTGACCATCAGTAAGAGTCGAAAAAGCAGCCCTTCTGTTTCTAGTATGTATTGCGTTTTATACCATGACACTGCAGCCTCTGAGGGTCAGATTAATTAAGATCAACAGCAGCTGCAGTGCAACGTGAGAAGCACACTGCCACGGCTCTCACCAGTCCAGCCCAATTACCTGCAGTATTCCAACGCTGGACAACTGACAACTACCATACTCCTCACCAAGTCATTAACTCCCACTGGCCTACTGATAAATGTTAAAAAACAAACTAACCTCTTTTTAAGATGGACTGCAAAAGCTGACTGCATGCGCTGCAGGATGCAACTATGAGTCCCAGAGAGATGTTTGCCAGTCAAATCTTTACAGATGTTGCTTAACTTTATACTACAGCTGTGTCCAATGACACAAATGAGACAGCAATCAGGCACAAGCCCTCCTCCCAAATCCCTCTATGCCCCATTGCTAAAACCCAGTCTGACAAAGTCACTAAATCCAAGGTTTTCTCCCCTGGCCAAAAAGCTACTGATCACTGACAAAATAAATTCTGCGGTCAGCTACTGAGGATAATATCTAAGTTAATACAATTAATTAAAGAACAAAATCAAAGAGTATTTAAAAAAGGCATTGCTTGTTACAGGTTGCACCCATTAAGAAAAGCAAGAACTTACTGCACAAGGGAGAAGAGGAAAACAATTAAGAGATTCAGACATTCCCCGTTTATATTTCTTAAATATTAGCTCCAAGACTTATGTTCTGACAAACATCCATCCACGAACTTTGGCTATTTTTCTTAGGTTTTATTTTTGGTTTGTTTGTTTTGTTTTTTTTCCAGAATGCATAAGTCCAGAAAATAGATATACTTAATGAATAATTGCTTTACGGAAATCTCAACTTTATCAAAACACAATACTGTTACTAGAAATGCCTTCATTTACATAGCTTTCTAATCTACTGAGAATCTTTTATTTTCAATTATACTGAAAACTAGTCAAAAGCAATCACAAGAAAAAAGTTGAAAATTATTAAATATGGCATTTCCCTGTGATAACAGCCATCCTCACTTTGTTCTTTATTTTGCCAACGAAGTGCACATATAGTTAGTCTGTATCATTTATTAAAGTTAGACTAAACATTCCAAATCTATCACAAGTTGTTTTAAACCTTTCTTATACAAGACACAGCACTTTCTTGCAAACCAAAGCCATTTACTATGTCAAAATTTATTCACTCATTAAGATGAATAAGTCCCTACACATAGAAGAAATCAGTGCGACATTTCTACTTAAACTTCCACTCAAACTTTCTCTAAACCTACCAAATGAGAAGCTGCTAAGTGATAGTACACTGGGTAAGTTAAATATGTTACAATCTCAGGATCACACCAAGTTACATATTCAGTTTCAGCTTCCTTTTAAATGTAAAATACTACAGATCTGCTGGCTAACAAGCTAACTTTTTTTTATTCTGTTCCAGTAACCAGGCAACAGACAACTGTCCAACTGAGAATTATCTCTCTGAACAGCTGGCAATCAACACTTGGGAGTTTTTAGTGGTTGGTTTTTTGTTTGTTTGTTTTTTTAAACTAGTAGAAAGATCAGTGATTACTTTACAAACCCACACAGATCCAGATTCCACCTCTGAAATCTCTGCTCATTACTTACTCATTTCCTCAGTCTCATTATCCCCAAAGTTACTCATGTAAGTAAATGTTTACAACAGACTGAAAAACTTAGATATACATAGATATACATTTATGAAGCCTCTAATTAGCTAATGTTAACACTTTAGAAAAAAATTATAAGTATCAAGAATAAAAGTGAGATGCATTTATTGATGTATGAAAAACCACCTTCAAGAAACCATGACAACAGACGGCTAATAACTAACGCCATTCTCGCTTCTAACTCCATTACTCTTTTTTTCTCTTCCATAGCTGAAAAAGCAGTATTTCACTTCAACATGATTTCAAGTGTTGATTTTTAGAAGAGATTCTTTTCCCTACTAGACTTTAGGTTATTCTTAAGAGTTAAAAATTAACATGACAATAATAATGGTGAGCCAAGCTTGATATATTATACTTTCCCCCTTCTTAACAGTTTAACAGGAGTAACAAAGCTAGAAAGTGAACTTATTTATAAATTCCTGTAAAGCTGTGTTACTTACACATTCAGTGTGTTTGAAAGGATTTTAAGAGTCAGAAAGAGACTTTTCAAAAGGGCTGTTGCACAAAGATTAGCTAGACGATCTCCCATAATACATGAATGTTTAAAAAAAATCTGATATTCAAACACAAAACATCTCGAATACAAGTCACTTGGTAAAAACATAACACAGCCTCACAACACTTCATACACTCTCTACACAAGGCGGGGGAGGAAACTCCCACCTTTTGTATTCTCCAAACATTTAGATCACTACTGATTAGAAATCTGCTATAAAAACAACACAGCTAATCTATTGTTAAAAGCAGTAAAACCTTATCCCCATTTAATTATGTTTTTATTAATCTCTGCTCTTAATATGATCTAATTTCAGTACACATATGACTTCATATTCCAATAAATTGAAGAACACTGACTGAGCTCAAATTCACTCAAGCACCAAGTTCAGACCAGGCAAGATCTTGTTGCAAGATAAACAACATGATGCGATGTAACATAATTTTGTGCACGTGTGCGTGCGCACGTGTGTGTATGTGTGAGACTGGGGCAGGAGCACAGACAGAGTGAGCAAGCAAGAGTGCCTGAGAGAGAAAGCAAGCCAGAGTGCACGCCAGAATTTACAATGGAAAAAAATACATATGTCCAGAGTAGTTTTCAGTCCAGCGCTCACTATGATTCAGAATGGAGAAACAGATAAGACAATGACAGCTTAATACAACAGAAATAGTGACTCTTTTATATTACTCAAAATAAAACCATACATTAAAATAGCTTCGCAGAACGGCCACTTTCTTTATGAAGTTCACTTCATTAATATTAAAGTAGCATGGCTACCTCTGTATTTAAATTTTGGACCAGAACCTACTAGTCAATACACACTCTGTACTTCTCTGCACAAAGGATCAGCACCGTTTAGTTTAAAGTAGGGCATATTTTGCCATTTTCATTTCATTTCCACTAATGTAGGGAGGACAAGCCTAAACACAAAAGAATTGGGGATAACCTAAGCACAATAACCAAAGGCAAATTGCAGAAGTCCAGACAATTAGAAAAAGTCATCTGGTAACCTGAAAAGAGAACAATAAATTGTGTACTCAAAAAATAAGACTGTAGTGGACAGTAATGTATTTATATACTGCTTCCTATTTTATAAAAATGTTCAGTGAAAAGCTGTTTTTTCCTTCAATTTCTTGTAATTAGAGCTGCCATATAATTCTTCAGTAATTATGTCACCTTTTGATGCACAAAAATAATTCCAACAGAAATCAGTCTGCATACTGAAGTCCTATATCACAGAGGAAAAAAAAAAAGAACACTATTAGATCATAGGAACTACTCATGACTTCTGTATTACAACCAACTTCCTCCTTTCCAAACAGCAACTTACTCAAACTGTGCTAAAACTTTTTGGAAATACAGAAAAGTTTCACAGAAGCTTCAGCGAGAGAGCATTCCATAGCGAAATGTACATTAAACACATTTACAGTCACAAGCATCAGAAGTACGGACTAAGTGACTTCTATTAAGAAAACAGAATAATTGTTTAAGATTTTGTAAGAAAAATAAACCGTATCTTTTCATTAGCTATTTCATAAGGTTTGTATTCCCTAATGCTATATGAGCATGAGAGTCTGGAAGAAACCCAAAAGCCATCAGCTCAGGGAATGCCAGGACCTCCGAAAATTCCATGGGCTGGTGGTCAAACGCAAACAGAAAGACTAACAAGAGCTAGCCACACTGGAATCCACTTCTCATCCCTGTTCCATACTTTAGCAGGTATCAGTCGCCAACTTCCTTAAAACATTCATTTTCTATATGACACAATGTGGCTGCAAATTCAAAGCAGACTGTACGAAGTCAAACTGGAACTTCATTTGCACCTGTTACAGTGAAACTGCTTGAGCCTTGCTACCCTAGTTATTTATATTATTACTACTGATTTTAAGAGAGAATGTGTTTATGTCAAAGATTTTTACTCATGTCATTCTAGCTTGCTAATTTTTATTTTTCAAAGGTTCTTCTGCTACTACTGCTGTATCTTTACAATTTGCTACACAAAAAAATATGTAATTCTGATTTAATCAGAAAACAGAAGAACTATGCTAGAGCACTGAACAAAAGATCTAATCTTTGGAGCGTCCTTTCCAAGTGAGTGTAAATAAACTGTAGTAAAATGAAAAGGCTTGTAATTTGGTATTTGGAATATTCTTCATAAACACCAATTTTCTGTAACATCCTTGCATATCTGATACCACCTCATGTATAATGCAGAAAATCTATTTCATTTTCATCTATTGACAGTGAATTTAATTTACTATTGCGGCTCTTTACCCAGATTATGTTATTAATTCTGCAATCAGGCTCTTTTGAATGCTTTTATTTCTTCCAAGAGTTTTCACAATTCTACATTGATTTTTTTTCCACCCTAACATACCTTTCAGAATAAAAGACCATTTTTTCTAACTTTCTAAAGAAAAGTAAAAAAGAAAAAAACTCAAAGATAACAAGCATCAGTTCACAAGCTGTATCTTTCAACAGGAAAAATCTACATATATCACTTTAACCTCTGACATTTAAGTATTATAAACTACATTCATTAAGGAGATGTACGACAGGTACATTAAAATTTCCACATCAAAAATCATCATTGTAAATAGACCACAGTCTCTCCATTACTAAAAAATTATCCACTTCTACCTGACACTAGAGAATGGGAAAGCTAAATGCTCCAATGTTTACATCCATACCAACTGCCTTCACTATTTTGTAGAATTCGGTCATCTTGTTAAACTAGATCAAATGCAAAGCAGCTTTTATTTTTCCAACAGAAAAGAGTTGGTAATAGCTAGTCAACTCAATTCTAGATCACCAGTTATTCTTCAAAATAACAAAATCAAAACACCAAAAAAAGTATTAGCTATGTTATTTCGCATTGGTTTTTAAAAAGTCCTCTAGAACAAAGTTCAATTACAGAACGCTAATTTGTTCATCTGTAGGGAAGAAAAAAGATTATTCAATTGCAGAAGCTAAAATCTTGTATATCATTACATAAGACTCCCTCTTCAGAAATCTTATAAAGGAGAAATGCCAAATCAGGTATTTATTATTGTTATATGCAAATACTAAAAACTTCTTTCTTATGCATTAATACAGTTGATAAAATACTCATTTCTTTATTCATCCAAAGTATTTCACTTTTATAATAGAGTTTTCTTCCACCATCATGATAAACATAATATAAAGAATATCGAAAGAGCAGCGCTTGTCCTCTTTACTTCACTCCAGAGCCAGTGAACAAAGCAGTGAAGCAGAAAGAAGGTACATAATGGATTTAAAGTAAATGGCCCATTCTTTAAGAGGCAGCCTCTCATTTTTACTCATTCTAACTTAATTGTCATTACAATGTCTGGAAACTTCAAACAAACAATTATTTTTACGCCAGCTGTCAAGTTGGTTCCTTAAAGCTAGATTTTTATTTTTTTTAAACTAAAAACCAAAGCAATCAAAATGTTAATGAAAATATTCTTTTGCATAAACATTTTAAACATCTTTAAACATATTTCAAGCAGTTAATGCCCAGTCCATTCCATACACCAAGACAGACAGAACATTCACTGTTGCACTTCGTAACATACTTTTCTAAGAAATAATGCTTCCAGCTGCACTGGAAGATTAATCGTCAATATATGAAACACACTGACACATACATCCACCCCATGGGATTTAAAAATAAAGAATTGGTTAATTTTTGCACCTACCTGGGTAAAAATCTTTGGATTTAGACAGCTTGATGGTGGCCCCAGTCTCTTTCTGCAACTGAACAATTGTCTGTCCTCCCTTCCCAATTATAGATCCAGCAGCATAACTAGGTATGAGGACCTTTAGAAAATACTGGCCATCCTCTGAAAAATTGAGATATGCATGGTTAATATGGCTTACAAACTCTGATTTTTCCACCCCAGACCCACAAATAAACAAAATGTTACATCTTTAAACTCATCCAGTAATACAGGCATTTACATCTAACCAGTTGCGTCATTCTACAAGACATGTTTAGACTATGTCTCTGACATTTTAAAATATGTATGTTTATTCTGAGCAAATTAAAGAATCTATATAGATTCCTTAATTCCATAAAAGAATAAGAATAAAATTCAAATTATATTTCAAACGTGGATTTTTTCCCAATGGTAACCACAGCACACAGAAATGATCGAACCCCTTTTTAAAAAAATAAAGCCCTGCACGAAAACGTGCCTAGTGACAACTACAACCTTGCTTGAAAATACTGCAAAAGAAATGCCAAAACTCGGAAGGAATGAATTGTAAATTCTGATGGGCTATTTGTTTGTCATTAGCAAACACATGAGAATAGCAATTAGCTATTGCCTGCATTCTTCTTAAGTGAGCAAAACGACTACTCTGCTACCAAATAACCCACCCAAAATGTGGGGTTTTATTCCAAGCATTTCAGCCACTGCCAAAAAAACAACTCAACATGGTGCGGGTGGAATCACTTGCCTAAGTAATCCTGATGTATTCCTTTAGCACTTCTTAAGCGACAATGATCTCTTTTAAGCTCATTAATTAAAGGACATTAAGAAGAATTTTTCCTAATTGATCAAAAGCCTAAGTCACTTATTTTAAATACACTTAAAAGGTGACAAGATAGACAATGCCAGTCCTCTACCCGCCACTAGTGTTAAAACACACAATTGGAACAGGAAAAAATATATATAATGGAGGGGGGAAAGAAAAAAGGATTCCCAGCCTGATTTGGCCCTGCACAATTGTCTGTGCCCTCACCCCACTGCTAAATCCACCTACACTGAAGTCTAAGGACCTTCCGTAACCGGCTCCGAAAAAGTGCAAGACAATAAGGGTCCGCTGGTTCCCCAGACTTAGGCTCTCCCCAGTAATTAAGGCAACGTCCCATTGGCATGGATATCAAGATTCTTATCATGAAACCTGTTTCACAAAGTTATTTTTTTTCCCCTAAGCGGAACGAACGATCCCAGTTCACCTTACTTCTCTTATCCGAGACTATAAGCGTCTCAAGAAGTGCCTATGTGTGACAGTCGTGCCCACCCGTATGAACAGAGCTGGCTGAACCACGCACTATATAGAGTCAGACCGCTGCTCTTAATATTGGGCAAATAAATTCACCCCTGCCTCGGTGCATTGTTATGACGACTCCCGTGCAAACGGATAGCGGAGATGCTGGTCCCGTTATAACTCATCACCTCCAGGAAGAGCAGGACGTTAACCAGCGAGTCCCCGCAGCCGGGAGGCGACTCCCCCCGCCACCAGCCAGCCCTCGCCCCCAGCACGGCAAACACACGCCGTGCCTGCGCTGACAATAGGAGTGAGGCCAAGGAGGAGGAAAACGCACGGCAAGGCTGAAATTCAACTTGCGACCCAGAGCATGTGGAAGGAGGAAAGTGCGTTTGCCGTCTCCTTCCAGCTGCCATTTATTTTCGCCCATCGTTAAACGGCCGAAGGAGATAGCTGGGCTGCAGAAGCCCCTTGTGCTCCCTCCTAGTCTCCGTAGGGTCACGGCTGTGCAGCCGCGGCGTGGATATTAAATAAAAAGACTGGTAGATGCTGAAAACCGACGCCATTTTGATGAATGATAACATTAGAGAAATGGGAATGTTTGGGGGGGAAGGGGGGGAGGCAGGCAGGCAGGTAGGGAAGCGGAGAGGTGGGTGGGTTGGGCGGGGGGGGGAGGTGACAGAGGATATACCCACCGCCCGTGTTGGTCCTCTTGGTGCTGCCGGCTTCAGGGGGGGCTTCAAGCGGTCTTTTCCGGGAGTCCGGCGGGTCCAGGTCTATGGGAACCCCGGTGTGGGTCCCGTTCTGCTGGATGGGAGCTGCCGCCATCATGTTTGCTGCTGCTCGGAGGAGAATTGTCTCTTCCCTTCTGTGGTGGGGGGGCAGGGAGGGAAGGGGGGAGGAGGAGAAGGAGGAGGAGGAGGAGGAAGGGGGAGGAGGAGGGGAGGGGGCTCGTCCCGTTCTCTTGTCCTTTTCAAAAATGTAGAGCTAAGCTCGGGATTGTCGAGGATGCTGCGCGCCTTGTTTATCTGGCACCCGGGGGGAGGGAAGGGAAAGGAGGGAGGGAAGCGGGCAGGACTGGGCTGGAGGAGCAGCTGCAGTGCAGTGTCAGGAGGAGATGAGGAGAAGGGAGACAGGGGAACGAGGGGGGCGAGAGAGGGAAGAGAAAGGGGGAGAGGAGAGGAGGAGGAGGGGAAAGAGTGAAAAGAGTGAGACAGGAGGAGGAGAGGACAGAGTGAGTGGGAGAGGAGAGGAGGGGAGAGAGAACGAGTGAGACTGAGGCGGCGGGGAGGGAGGGGGAGAAGGAGGGAGGGAGGGAGCGAGCGGTGTAAATGGTGGGCGAGGGAGTGAGTGGGAGATGATTCACGCTGCCTCTGAGCCCCCTTCCCTCCCTGCCTGCCCTAGTGCCGCGCCTGGCGCTGCGGCTCGGCTGCCCGCCGCTCTCGGGCGCTCCTGCCCTCCCTCACTGACGGGCTCGCGTGCACGGGGGTGGCGAGGGGGGACCTCTGCCTGTGCGGCGCTGCCCCGCTCTCGCCCCGGCACCGCCGCCTCCGCCGGGCGCAGGGGCGGCTGGCTGGCCGAGCGGCCGCGGGCTGGGGGCCACCACCCTCGGCTACACCACAGACACCCAAAAGGCAGGAGAGGTTAGCGCCGCGGGAGGGGGTGCAAGTACGGGCGGGGGGCGCGGGGGACAGGCGCAGGGCGGGGGGGCGGTGGAGGAGTAGGCCGGGATAAAAAAGAAGGGCGGGTCTGCCTGCCAAGACAGGCGGGGGATCCGGCCAATCGGAACAAAAAAGAGCGCGGTTAGGATTGAAACGTATCGCCAATCACGGACCGCGAGTGGAAGAGCCGTTGGGGGGGAGGCGGGGGTGGTTTAACCTCTGCGGTGGCTGGCGGGGGGTGGGGGGTGGCGACGGCGACAACGACGACGACGACGATGGGGAGGGTGTGTGTGGAGGCCGGCTCCCGCCCCGGCAGGGTCCCCGCCGTGATGCGGCGTCACCTGGGTTACACACTGCGCCTCATAGGCCCGCAGCTGCGTGGGAGGACGGCGGAGATTGCCCGAGGAGGCTGCGGGATAGCGGGGACGCGTCCTCGTTGAGGCTGGCTGCACCACCGCGGCGCGACCCGGCCGGTGTGGCCGGGGCCCTGTCTCCCGGCCGCCGCCGCTGGCGGGCGGGGGGCAGCGCCGCCGCGCCGGGAGCCTTGGACGCGCCGGGCTGCATCGCGCAGGCTTGTAGCAAAAATAATAAAGATATTATTTTTATCCTGTGACAGCCGGGCTAGCTGGAGCTATGTGACACAGAGCGGCATTTCTTATGTAAATATTTCGTAGAAAATTCAAAGATGTTTCACTGCGACGAAGGTTATTTCTGCTTGCAAATCTCAAATTATCAGGTTGAAGCTTAAAACATTGTAAGGTGCAGGGGGCGGGGGTGGGAGGGCTCGGGGGGGTGTCTACGTACTATAAAAGCATTTTTACTCGACTCTGCTATTTAATTGACTCATTGCCTTTGAAAAATTTTTTCAAACCAATCTAACTGTAATGGTAGTGGTCAGTACTAGAGCATCAATTCTGTACAGAATTTAGAAATGTGTGTTTATTGCATTGGACCGTGCTCTGTGCTAAATTCGTATTGATATGTATGCGTGTGGAATGGCTGCTGACTTGATTCCTCTTACTATGCAAGCTTAAAACCTGGCTGTTTGTGGATGAAATCCAATTTCCATTCTAAGCTCCCTGGGAGACTCGGCCTTAGTTTTAGTAATCATCATTAATACTGTCCCAAACAATTTTTAGTACTTAAAATACAAATTTCATGTATAATATATAATGCAGCACATCACCTCTACTTATAAATTATAAGCCAGATATGTAATGCATTATAGGATATTAAAATGTGGACACTTTAACATCTAAACAGGCTCCTGCCCGAAAGCATTCACAAATTAAGAACCTGATCCAGCACGGTATACAGGAAACTTTCAATGACTTCTTTGGGAATTGTGTCCCAGGAACGCGATATCTAGCCTCCTCACAGGCAGATGAAATAGATGTGGCAGATTCAGTAGCAATTTCATAGCATATATGGTCAGAAAAATGATTGTATAAAAATGGAACTTTCTTACTCATCATATACCCTTTGTATCTAAGATACTCTGACTCATAATTGCTTAGTTTACCGACCGAAATAAAATTTTAGGCTTCTGTTATTTTGGCAGTTGCTGACACAATTATGGTACAGCAAGCTGGGGACTGGTTCTAGCTCTTCCATTTTCTTTACTAAGTTCCAGTTGAAGAATTTTAATTAGTATTTGAGCCAGAAAGAGCACAGCATGACTTGAAAATCTCAGGTCCGCTTTGTAGGGTCATCAGTCCTAAGAGGCCTCTTTTTATTTGTAAACTAAGCAAATGACTTATAGAAAATTTTAAAGACAAAAATAAAAAAAACACAATGTTCAAATGAAGCCATCTTGAGTCAATTTCCGCAGTGGAACTGGATAAATTATAACACTGCTCCCTTTATCTCACTGAATATGTCCCATTCATCTGTAGTAACATTGAATCAAACAATTCTCTTGTTTTAAGACCACATCTGTTTTACTGTGCCCCCCGCACCAATTTTAATTATGTGGCAGATCTGATTGGATTCAGCACCTGCAAGTCTTCCCTTTGGGAGCTCCAATTAGCTTATAAAACATTTACTTGATTGCATTCTTTAAACAAAAGTATTGTTTCATCCTAGCAACAGGAATATTAAAGTGTAGAATAAAAAAGTGGTTTAATGCGATAAGTGGCATGTATGTTGTTTATCTATCTTCCATAAGCTTAGAGGAAAAAGTGGTAATCCTGAAACCTAATTTCCTCAGACTCAGCAGATGTCTGTCCTGCGTTAGTCTGTTTCTTTACTAACAGCTGTTTCACAAGTGCCTCCCCTTGTCTCGACAGAATGCCTTTTGTTTAATAATTTCCCGATAACGTTATCTCCCTGTCCCACTACGACAAGCTTTTTCAACTTTTCTCATACCTATAAGTAGGGTTTTTATAGTTTAATAGACAGGTTCGTCTTTGAAGAATTTAGCTAAAGATATATAACTAGCTTCTCATCTAGTTTCTTATAGCAGTTCTACTGAACTAAGCAAATAGCTGCATATAAAAAGCATTTCAACAAATACTGATTTAATATTAGTAAAAGTATTAATTATTACAGCTGTGCTTTAGAATATAGTTATTTCTCCTTATTTCACTGCTTGGAGCGGTAATAATTGAGGTCTAGGGGGGCATATTGCATAAAGTGCAGCCCTCTAGTGGTAGAGGTCATGGGGAGTTTAAAGCAAGCTGTGTTTTTGTCATGGGTGGGGGGCAATGAAATAGCTTTTAGCAAAATGCAAGCAACCTAGGACACTGCCTTGCAGTACATCAACCTCCTGCATTGTTCATGGGCTGAAGCACAAGTGAAAATAGTTGTGGAGGCCTGTAGTACAATGTTGCTCCTACTCTGTTGTGATTTCTATGGAGAAAGGACCAATGGAAAAATAAAAAAGTCTGTATCAGCAGAGTTTTCCTCTTTTTCCAAATCTTTAATCTGTTGCTCACCTTTTCGTTTTCAGCCAGCTCTAGACTAGCATATCTAACCAGAGGTTGTTCAAGCTGTTGTGGGATCTTGATTCCTCTTCTGTTCCTTTCAGCCATGTCCTAGCAGCTAATGTATTCTATAACTTCAGTAAGAGTTAGTTCAGTGATAGCGTGGAATGCAAATTCAATTTGCCAGCCTTATTTCTAAAAACACTGTTGGATGGTGGAGGTGTGGATGGTAGCATTCAAGCTAATCTCTCCCACAGACATGAGAGCTGTGCTCAGAAGTGAAAGGGATTAAGAAGAGGCACAAACCAAAGCAATTAAGCATATATTTTAACAAATAGAAATCTGCAGAATAACTGAGGCAAAGTGCTAGTAAACATCACCTAATCTGATAAAGTCCACTTTGTGGAACAAGACTCAACCTCCTGTTTCTTGCAGAGGTGATGGATATTTCTCCTCTGGCTAACAGAATGAATAGTTTGTTTTTCCCCTTATGTGAAATGCAACAGAGCCCAATAATCATTAGATGAAAAACGATACCTCTGAAACATTCTGGCTAGGTAAAAGAAAACAGATACAGTCTTTGTCCAAAAAGATGCCACTACTATTGGCAGTTTTTCATTACCGAACAATTGCTGTGATTCCTGGTAAATTTTGGCTCCATTAAAATTACAGTTAGTGATGAACTCAGAAGTCTCTTTCGAGTCTTTAACTTCCACCTTCCGTTTGTGAAACTTTTTCCCTCCAATAATCTATCAGTTAAACTATTATTATTATTATTGATTAAATTATCCAGTTGTTGCTTGTTTAAATACTGCCAAAGTTGTTCACCAGTAAAAGTTCTAAGTTTCAGTGGAACTTCTCCAAGATCAAAGCAATATTAATCTCAGGAATATCAAACGCAGGGTTGGGAAAAAAAAAAAGCGAAACACGTATTAGACAGAAAGTGACCTGATTATCTGTTTTCTCATATTTATATTCCTTTTATTATCTGAACCTATATTATCTGCATTGCCAAACTAAAAGCCAAGTGTTTATAGTTGCAGTCTTCACAGAAAAGAGTACGGACCACTGCTAAACCCTTTCATATTGTAGACCATTACTGTGTAGTAGCTTTCTTTTTCCAGTAAACTGAGGATGATAACTTCAAATCAGTGATAATTTGACCACACTATTTATCATAACATGAATATATTGGCCAAAACTCCCTTTCTAGTGGTAGGAGAGAGCGTGCGTAGGAAATCAATGTCCATTTCTGCTGTCTCGGCAGGGGGATCACCTGCCTCCTCCTATTCCCACAATATTCATCAAAATTTGCAAAGGCTTTTTTGGACTTTTCTTCAGGAATACAGAACTGAATTGTTCCAGTTCTTCATTACTGAATCTGTAGATCAGATTTATAAGCTGTTCTTGTGTTCTTTATATCTTGGGGTTACCTGAGGACCTATCCAGATCTCAGTGTAAAAACAAAGTAGCCTCAGGACAAGATCATTTTTCATCCCTCCCAAGGAACTGACTACGTGGATCAGGGCATGATCCATGAAACTCCAGTGGCTAGACACTTACCCCAAAAAGGCATCTCCATGGTGATCTTTCTGTACAGTAATTTAAAGTCCTTTTATTTCTCAGAATGAAAGAAATTGAAGACTTGATTTCAACTGCCTTCCAATAATAGTAGTATTTTCTGGGGGTTTTGGGTGGGGGTGTGTGGGTTTTTGTGGTTTTCTTTTTTTAATAGGAAAATAGATAATTCAAGGATTAAAACCAGTACAAACTAGGAGTATTTCCATTGTAAAGAAACAATGATGTAACACAGTATGTGAGAAATAGCAGGATCACCTTGTGTAGCTTATGTCAGTTTATGGTGTTACTGATTGTGTACCTCTTAGCACTGTCTTACAAAAGAACATTGGTGAAGCATTTCTTCCACAAACTGAATTCAGCCAGCTATCACTCCAGATGCTTCAGGATGTACTCCTCTAACAGTGAACAGGGTATTTTTCAAGGAATCAGCATACCTGTTTCCAATCTCTGTTATTATAATTGTTCTGGCAGTATCACTATTATGTCTCATTTTGCCCACCCACCACCAACTGTCTTACGTGTTTGAAATTTTGCCACTTTAGGATAAATGAAATATGAAAAAAGAGACATTAACAGCAAAATTAGTTTATTTGATTCTGTTGTCAAGCGTGGTCCCCTTCCTGTGAACCAAAAGACCTGGAACAATGCAGCACCCCCTAAGTGGTCGTAAGAACATCTCTGCTAGAGCTCAGTCATGTTCTCAAGGAGTCTAATACCATCTTGGTTGTTCTCATAAATTAAAACTAGTAAAAACAGGTCGTACTTCTAAATGTCGTCTTGCAATATAGGATCTTATTCAGGATTTTTGAAGCCTGAAGTTTGCTATAGTTCAGCTGACAAATGAGAGTTATTTTAGTGGAGAAGATCAGAAATCTTGCTGGAAAAGGAATGGAAAGGAAGCAAGTATACATGTTGCACAGGGGACAAAGGAAAAACAAGAATGAGGCAATGAAGACAAAGGTACTGATTTTTCTGTGCTAACCATGATTTATATTAAATTATGTAGCAAAAGTTGAGTTACTCTGCTCATTTTGGTCACTGCCAAAACATATACTACTTGAGATCATGAAAGGCAAATATATCCCAGTAAAATTATACTAGTAAACTTTCCTACTGTAAACCACCAACAAAAATTACTTTTTTCCAGTATAATTTGTAATCAATTTCACAAATAATAAACTATCCCAGCAAAAGTAATTTTTACAAGTATAATACTATTATAAAAGTAGGTCTTTTGCCAATGGAAACGTAATAAAAGTCATATCTCTAATATTATTGCAATAGTAATATTTCCTAGTACAGATCTAGAGATCTTTAAAAATGCTTTTTAAAGGTTTAGCATATAAAAATGCATATGCCAGTAGACTACAAATTAATTTTCAGCACAGTGAGATTTTAGGCACTAGTTATTACCTTCAAAAATACGAAGTTACACTGGGAACTTCAACTGATTCTGGCCTAGAGTTTAACAAATGCCTTAGAGTTTGTTCTTGAAGAAATTATTTTACTTCACCAACATAAATTAATGATTCCAGTGCTTTATATTTCTACCTGCTTGAAATCAATTACTACAAAATATCCCTGAATCTGAAAGTCTCCTGGTGGAGGAGGGTAAACATATAAAACTTAGTGCCAGGATAAATTGGCCAGAATGATTTGGCACATATCCTCAGAGTTTGCCATGAAAACATGTATCTGTGTGTCAGCTGCACACAAAGGCTATCTGGCCCCAGAAAAAGCATGGGGATTAGACATAATGCTGCCTATTTGAGACAAAGGGTATTCCTTAGTGTAGAGAGGTTGAAACAGACAGCTCATCAGTAGTACAAGTCTAAATTATTTAGTTACCATTTTGGGCCAGAAGGAAGTGGTGGCAGATTATTAATTACTTTTGGGGTTTATTCATCTTGTTGTTTTGTTTCAGTGAAAGCAGCACTGGAAACATGAAAAGGTATCAAAATATGAGACCATTTTTACTCATAAGATACAGAATCACTTTCTTATTTTAATGCTAGTTGCAAAATATAACTGATTTTGATTTACATTTCACTAAGACTTATACCATGAAATTGCTATGTATGTTTGTAAGTGGGTGCACAACTTTAAATTCAACAAAAGTGAATGGAACAACTCATACGCTCAAAATAAAACATACGTTTGTCTGCCTTGCTGAATTAATGCTTCATTTGTTTCCAATTCAATGGGAGAGGGCCGCATTGCTTCAGTGTTGCAGATTTAGGCCACAAATCTCATCCAAGCATACAATAAGTCAATGGGACTTTCTACTGAAGCCCTAATCACCTTTCTGAATATGTGGACTTTTAAACATTTTTTTCAGAGAAGTTATGAATTTCTTTAAATGTTTCACATACATATATTAGGTTTAGAAACTTTTCTTTTTTTTTTAAACTCTTCAGATAGAAGATAGAAGTTCATGGACCTACTGGATGAAACCAGTTCTATTGACTTCAAGGGGTTTTAAGTCATTCAATACAAAATACTTAAGGGAAAAAGTAGTGGAGAGAGGAAGGAAACTATTTAAAAGAAAGATATTAATGGAAACTGTAAAGCATTCATGCAATAAGAGAGATTCTCTTCATATTCTAGTGATGGGCAATTTGAATTAATTTTGCACAGAAATATTTAGGGATATGTAATAGGAATGTATATAAAGAGTATTTAGGAATATATAATTCATCATTTCTAATAAATTATATATAAACAAAATAACAGCTGGTATATAATTTAAAATTTGGCAGTTACAAAAGTGAAAACTAAAGATATACTTTCCAATAATTAAAACTCAGAAGTTAAGGTGAAAACCTTTACATAGACATTGTTTATGTTGACAATAAACCGATATAAATATGATGTTATAGAAAGTTACATGTTATATATATATAAAAAGCCTTATTATGTTTCCTGTAAATTTTCTGTGGAGTATTTTGTTTGTAATATTTTAGCCAAGTAGGAAGACTACTGTTTCAAAAATTATAAATATTTGCATTCTTCTTATTGTTCTTATTTTCATTTAGAGGTTTAAGCTGTTTGCTCTAGAACAGAAAAATTCATATGTTGAAACAGTAAAAATAAAATTACTGCAGAACTGAGTCATTGCAAGTGAGATGAATGCCCATAAAAAATGCAAATCACAAAAAACCAGAAACAAGATCATTGTGGTATTAGCAACAATGCTTACAGATTCATCATGGCTCACAACAAAGGCATTTGTAAGTCGACCTCCTGCCTCTGTCACATGCTGTCATTTCTTTGGATTGACTGCTGTTAGATCTCTGTAATCCTGAGCCCCGGGATCTTGTCCTACATGTTTACCCCACTTGGTAGGCCTGTTAGTAAGTATTTAAAATGGAAATGAACTCTAATCTTTGTATGTGTTTATAAGAAACGGGTTTAATCCCTTAAACCCCATATTTAACGTGTTTTTTTTAAATAAAGTTTATAAAAAGCTGTGTTCAGTCTGATAGCTTGTATTTGCCAGTGTAGCCAGTTAAGTTAAGTTAAGGTTAATGCCTGGCATTTCTTAACTCAATAGGGTGTCATGGCAGTCGTATTACTGAACACGTTCATGGATAAAGAAAACCATAGAGTAACAACAGCCACTGGGCTAAAAATGGCATGTTTATACTAGAAAGTCTTGGCAACCTTCACATCTGTAATGCACTTTTGTAATATAGAAAATAGAAGAAAATTTCATATTTTAGAAGACTGATGTGACAGACACAGAAATACTATATGACTGCCATTCACTTGTGAGGTTATATTGTTATGTAGATATTATGTAGAGATTAAAAACCAAATATTGTCCAATTAAGAAAAAGTTCATTAAAATTATAATATCCCATTCCAACTGAAAGCTCATTGTTGCCAACAAATTAAAAATAATGTACTGAAGCTAAAATTCCATGTCTTCCATCCTTGCCTCTTCCATCTTTGTGTATTTCAAGTGATATTTGAAATAAACCACATTAAGGAGCTCTGCCTAAGCAAAGACAACAATAATGAGAACTTTCTCCACTGGTGAAAGAGAAAGCATATGGCAACTGGCTATTTTAGCTAATAAAATGCCTAAAGTTTGATGGACTAAATGCTTCCTGGATAATACACTACAAAGTAGAATTAGAATATATTCACCTCATCTAGATCTAATGAGTTGTACAGCATTTATTTTCTCCAAATAATGAGACATACTCAGTTCTGTTGAAATTCAATAGCCATAGAAACAAAGTTCCCATAAATTGCGTATAGCAAATACAAGGATATAGCACAATATAATTTATTTTTTTGCTGACATGATTACAAAGAAGAGAAAATCCTTAACATATACATACGTATTGAAAGAACAATACTCAAACAGACTTTGAAACTTGTCATCAAGGCAGTGTAATATTACTTCATTTTTTCCATTTGCACTGAAATATGTATTACTCTAAAATCTATTTCTAGAGATTTCTCTATACACTGATATAGGCCTATAGATAAAACTAATTACAACCAACCTATTCATCTGTAATCCCTGGAGCTGAAAAGTTGCAAGAGTTAATTGTAAAATACACTGAATTAACATAACTACTGCAAAAAGTAATGTAAAACACTGGCAATATAACATTGTTTCTTACTTCATTTGAAGATGGTAAAAATATCACCTATTTAGTTAAGAGTTCTAATCCTCACTCTTATAAGAAATTTCATATTTGCCATTCCTTGTACCCAGTACAAATCTTGTGGCGGGTAGGATCTTTGAGAAAATCCCTGCTATTTTCATGTTATTATTGTTATTAATAAATATTTATACAACATTAACTCAGATTTGCTTTTCCTCTACAAAGGATGCTGAGATGTAAGGTAGTGATGATGTATCAACTATCAAGAAAATTGCAGATGTAGCTAATGTGGTCAGTTAAGTCTTATTTCTTTCAAGAGTGGCCAGCTCTCATGGGAGGATTACAGAAATAGAATCATAGAATATCTTGAGTTGGAACAGACCCATAAGGATCATCAAGTCCAACTCCCTGCTCCTCGCAGGTCTACCTAAAACTAAACCATATGACTCCATATGACTAAAAGCGTCATCCAGACACTCCTTGAATGCTGACAGGCTTGGTGCTGAGTCACCCCTCAGCCTTCTCTGCTCCAAACGGAACCTCAGCCAAGTGACCTCAGCCACTCCTTGTAAGTCTTGCCCTTGAGGCCTTTCACCATCTTGGTCACCCTCCTCTGGACACACTCTAATAGTTTGATGTCCCTCTTATATTGAGGATAATTATATAAATGTGAAATCTCTAGAGCTATTTTGTACAATAGTGTGTTACAATAAGGATGTTTTTTCTTAGGATCCTAATGGAACAGCTAATTCCATCTGGATAGAACCTTACTCCTGGCATAATTGCATTGACTTCAGTGGGCTGTGGTTAAGGAAATGGATCTTCCAGTTATGGAAATGTGTTTCAAAATTACAAAACTTATAGTTTTAGTCTAGTAAAAGTAGTTTCAATACTTTCCAGTCTACTTTATTGATTTCAGGATGATTTACTCCTGGAACCAAAGGTGATGTGATGAATATGCCAGCCAACCCTGTCTATCAGTAACAAAGCCACTTTTAGTATCTGTCATCCAATGTGCCAGATTGTTTTCCAAGTTCCAATAACAGACTGGTAAATTAAGAATGCATTACACATGAGAAAAAGTACACAAAAGATGATAATTTTTTATTAGAACAGTATAGTTCTAGTCTAACACCATGCATAATCAGTAAAGCTAAATTTTTAAAGCAAACATGCAAGGGTTAAAATTCTTAAAGTAAAAATATCTTGGCTTAGTTGTACATAGTTTTCATTTTAAAGTAAAAGTGTTAACAAAAATGGGACTATAATAAGCTATACTTTTAAAGTTTAGCTAAGCATACATGGCGATAGAATTGTATTTTGAGCCTACTTTACTATTTAGTCTAAACTTCCCCCCCCCCCCAGTAATTTATAGTGCTTTTTGAAGAATTTGCCATTTTATGAGGGTGAAACATCTGGTAGGACTTTTAACAATTTAAGAAAACACACATGAGATGATGGATGATGATGCTAGAAAATGATTATGTTAAAGCTTTATTCAATTGTTAGTATCTAACTGTACTAGTGATAATGTAGGCAGTAATCACATGTAGTCCAGCCAAATTCAAAGATACTATTCTGTATCAAAGTCTGAAAGATTTGGTTCAGTTATGCAAATGCTCATTCACTTGAGAAGTCTTTATTCATATACATGATCATATTCAACACAATTTTTCACAAACAAAATACTGAAGTGCTGCAGAAAGAGCATCTTCTGTTTTCTTGTGCTTTTCCACAATTGTCTACACAGGAAAAAATTCCAAAGAAACTGTATTCAAAATTGACTATTATGTACAGCAATAAATGTCTGCAAAACATTTTGGTATCTGTGTTCCTATTTCTACAACAACATACGTTATTGTTAATCATGATAATCTGAAACTTCATTGTTCCTGAAATATTGGTTTCATGAGCAGATTTCTTATACTTAGATGAATAAAACTTTGCTGACATTTAGAAAATATTGATACCTCAAACTTTTGTATATGTCAAGTCTGACTGAAAATATTATGTTAATTATCTTTTGGACTGCATGGGTAAATTATTCATTATTATATCATCATACTGTGGAGGAACTGGGTTGCACTATCTCCAAAGATTATGCATTACATAAAAATGGTTGAAAGCCATTTCTCTCTTCATTACAATTGTCACATTAGTGAAAGAAAACATTCAGCTTTCCAGGAACATTTTATTTATTTAAAGCCTCCAAGATTTCCCAGGAGAATATGTCATATAATCAAACAAAAATGCTTGGTGTGATAGATTCTGCAACACTGCATTACATTCTGTGGAAAGCCACTTAAGAAAAAATGAACTATGCCCATGTTATTCAGTGTTATCTAGATATCTTAATAACACATAAGGTGAAAGCAGGCATTGGTCATGGAAGTTTAAATTGTATTTTGCTGTGATTGTTTTCACTCTTCAATTTGATGAACATTCTGTGTAAATCTGGCCATCTGAGAACAAAGTTAAAAATTGTAATTATTTTATGAAATTAAAGAAACATTTCACCCTTATATGGTGAATTGGAAAGTTATATTAAAAAATCTTTAAAGATTTTAATTGCATTTAAATGTTCAAAGTCTTTAAAATAAAAGAAAAATAGATCATCTATTAAAATACAAATGTGTATATATGTATGTGCATATATGTGTGTTTATACATGTGTACACACAAGTAAAACATCCATATGAATGATGTACACATATCATACATTCTGTCTGTCTGTATCTATGTTTATGCATGCATTCATACATAAAATCACACAGCAATTTTGAGCCCTCTAGTGGCAAGAAACTTCTTAGTTAAGGAATCATGCATCTAATCATAAGTATAACCACTTAAAAGAAAAGTGTCTGAACTGTACAATGCTATTATGGTTTCATATAGGTTCAGTGTGGCTCCCTGCAGTTGGTGTGGGTCTGTAGATACAAGTGTTAATAACATCACAGATCTGCAAATTAATTTATTGTTTCTGACATGGTAAGTTTTCTGCCTTTTCTGTGTTGAAAATACAGCTGTTCTATATTCTTTTGACATATTGATGATAATTTGTGATATTTCTTTAAAAAAAACAACAAACCCCTGATATGAATGCTGTCAAATAAACATGAAATGTTTTCAAACACAGCATCCTCATTCTCAACCTCACATTATACACTTCCACAAGTAAGTACTACAGGAGGAGGAGAAGAAAAATCTGCATTTCAAGTTGGGAAAGGATTCATCACACATAACTTCAGCCATCTAAAAGCTAGGTTTCTTTACTAAGCTGGTTGTTTGCACTGACCCTACTGTCACTGGAGGTAAATAGGACTGAATGAGTTGCCTCCTAAAGGTACCTGGAAGAGAGCTGTAAGATAGGTGAAATCTTTATGGATACAAGTTTCTCTCAATTTCTCAAGGAGACCTGGCTAACTTACTTCAAATGAATGTTTTCCTTTTAGAAGGCTGAAAAAAAAAATTATATAAAAAGCCTACATTCGAACAAGATTAAATAACACAGTAATAAATAATATTACTTATAACATGTAATACATATTAGAAGATAATGATATAATAACACTGCATATGTATATTATAATAACTTATTAATAAATAAATAATATAAATCTCAGACAGGTTAATTTACTACATGGGGAAACCATTCTGTGAGTTTACTACTACTTTGGGGAAGCCCCAGAATAACATTCAGAAGTGTTTTGTCTGGTGCAGGATGGATTTGATGGGCTCCAGAGATCACACTTGTTTTAATTTTCCTCCTGGACTCAGTATAAACATTTGGTCTGGATGACCATCCATGCCTTAGACCTTATGAATCCTGCAGATGACCTGTTTCTTCAAAGATTAACAATAATCAGAACCTTGTCCCTGCAGGAACAAGGGAGCACAACTATCCAGAGTGGTAAGATTTCTGAGCTCCTTTTACAGGGCAATCTCACTGGGAGGACCTTAACTATGGTATTCATTCCCTCTGTCCACAGCTCTATAATCATGGAACTTGTTGACTCTCAAAAATAGTAACAGTTTAATTGACCAGGGTTTTTATTAGGGGTGAATATCAGTGTTTCTGGAATTATTTCATTAAAAACATAGTATAGTAATTTATGAATGTAATTGGTTATGTGCCAAGAGCTTAGGACAGGAAAATTATGTAAGTCATAAGCAATTAATTCTCATTTTTAATAATACAGCAACAATTTTGCTTCCAGTGTATTAGAGCAATTTAAATATATTGTTATTCAATTGGCTGTTTATTTTTAATATCTAACAAAATTCCATCCATACACGGTACAGAAATGAACTCCTAAAAGGAATATTTTCACTGCGTGCATGTAAAATTTGCACAGGTTGAATTTTTTTTTCAAGATTATCTGGGTAAAACATGCAAGAGGGAACATAAGTTTTGTGTGTGATAACAGTCCACCTCAGGCAGGTAGTGAGGCATAAGGTTGGAAGCTAGTTCCAGCGTGCAAGAATATGATTATCACAAAAACTGGAGTAGGGTTATACCTTGTAGAAGAAAACACTGGTGACTTCATTACAGTGAAAAAAATTCCTCTGGAGAATAACACTGAATAATATTAGGTGACTTGGAATGTAAAAGAAAAAATAAATTTTACATTAAGGCACTGCAATTTTCTTGTTTAGAAATCCATTTTCTAGTAGAAATAAAATAGTCAGGAAACTAGTACAATTTGTCAGTGCTATGCCTGGGATAAACACTTAATCTTAAATTCATACTTCACAAAATCAAATGTCATTGCTTAGTTATGAAATGTTTATAACAGGAGTATATGATGTCTGGATAAAAGTGTTTGTAGACAAAATAATCTTAATTTTCTCCAAGAAGGCATAGCGATTGCTTTAGTATGGCTAGAATACATTGGTAAGGAGGTTTTATGGGGTGCTTAAACTATCAGGAGTTCTTGGTTCAAAAGGATTATTGAACAGCAGCCTGATGAAAGAGGAAATTAAATTTAAAGACTGCTAGTGCAAAGTCATCAAATCAAGTACTTCCAGACTGCTCTTTTGCAACTGATATCACTATCACCCTTCCTGCATCTTGCAAGTATTGCATCAGGTCTACAATAGACCAAGGTATCATCCATTGGTGTGTCATGTGGGACAAGTGCGTGAACAATCGCACTTTGTAGGCCACCCCAAAAAAATAATTTTAGCATCTTAAATAGCTAGCTTAAAAAACTGCCACTAAATATCCATGGTTGAGAGTATAAACAGTGTACACTAGAGAAAAAAGATAAAGATTTACAAAAAACCAGTTTTTGTCTCCAGCCTTTAATATGTACCACATACCTTATAAAGTTTGAGTCAAATATTTAAAAGACATATTCAGGGCAACAGCTAAACAAAGCTTTCCACACAAGATTGAATAAGGCTGAGGAAGTCTAACAGACTTCTTGTGGCCCTATGACTTAGGCAACAGGTGCTTGGGTAGATCTTCAACAATATCCCCCTTCTTCTTCCTTTATTTGGAAACAAGTACAGAGGCCAGAATGCAATTGAGCAATAGACTGTGTCTGCTGTCCAATGTCATAACTCTTGTCCAATAAGGCCAGCAAGGTAACAGCAGAAACCTCATGTTTTTATGAGGTAGGAAGTTTCACAGAGCCTCTACAGCCTCTGCTATTAAATGGCATCAATATTTGGTCTGAAGAAGGACTTGAACAGAATGTATTTCAAAGAGATTGCCAATATGCTTTTATAAGCACTTATATGATAGTATGAAGAATCACAAATAGTATAAAACATCTCACTTCATGATCCAAACCAATCACTGTCTAAGATTAGGACAGGATTCCTTTGTGGATATTGCCTCGTAATAAGCTAGCTGCACTTTCCTGAAGACACTGGTTCTTCATTATCAGCAGTTGAATAATAGTTTTGACGGACTGCTGTTCAGTTCTGCTATTTCAGTTTCTGCATACATGTCACTAAGGGCCAGGAGAGACCATCTAAGGTTCAAAAAGAAAAAGAGGAAAAGGTTCCCAGATAAAAAGGTGCTTCTGCATTGCCACTGAATTCCTGTGTCACATCTATAGGTTTCTTTCTTTGATATTCGAGAACTGAGTTGTCAGACATTTTTAAGAAACCTTTTTGTAGTTTAATTATAGACGTGCTGAAGTAATCCTGTCACAACAGAGGGAAAGCTTATAAAAAGATGCTTAAAAACCTTATCCCTAAAAAAACAGTGAAGAACATCTCATGTAATATAATCTTAAAATATTTCTGCTTACCTTCTTATTAAAATAAGTTCATATGTACATACTTATTCCTAATTATGCAGATTGCTTATCCATTTGCTTTACATGTTTTAATGTGCTTTATATATGTCAAAAAAAGATATTTAGATCATCTAGCCTGTCATCACAACTCATCAAATTTTGCACTCTATATCATTGCCAGATATTTTATCAGACTAAGACAAAAACCCTCGTAGATGTATTCTGAGTAAAAAGTTAGAAAGCACCCAGCTTCCTGAAGGAAAAATAATCAATTATACTATCAATTTTTCTGGATTCTAACCATTTAAATCACTTGGTTTAGATTGCCATAATAGTAATCCATCCCTTATTTTTTAATAGCCTACCTATCTTTGGATAATTCTCAAACTGTATACGATATTCACTGATAAAGCTAGGTATTTTTAACAACTTTCGTATCTTTCTCTCCCTGGTTCCCAGTTTCCTGGTGGAAAAAAGAATTATCATGTAGCAAATATAAACAAGCTAAAATAACTTTCTTTTTTTTGAGTTACTTTTGCATACAATTTATGCATAACCTCTTCCTTATCTGTCCCCTTCTAAGGATCCCAAAACCATACTCTGACAACCATAAAGTATATGTAGAGGGAGGTTAGAACTGGAACAAGAAAAAATATCCAAAAGATCCTAGATATCAATATCAAAAGAACAACTTCTAATCCCTCTAGCTCATTCCTGTGAATTTCATAAAATGCAAGTGTTTGAATCAAAAAAACCTTCAATACATGTAGTAAGTGAATTAAGTCGAAATGTACATGCATGCTTTATTTACCATCGCCATACTCCAGTCAAAACCAAAACCAAACATAAAGAGATCTCACAAAAAAAGCTATTGCACTAGTAGTAATTATAATTGTAGTCTCCAGTTCATTACCAGCAAAGTTCCAAGGTAACAAATCCATTCTTGTACCTCAAATGAAGGTCAGGCTAACTAATTTGTTATTCTGTGTTATATCCTTTTCTGGATAATGGGACAATGTTTGCAAATCTCACTGTTTCCCAGTTTCCAAGATAAATTAAAAATTAGCAATGATTCCCTAGTTCCTTTGAGACTTCTGAGCATAAATTACTTAGCTAGTTCATTTGAAACATTCTCTAGTGGGAATAAATGTTGCCTTATCAGTGCTTTATTTCAGATAGAAAATGTTGCGTTTCCATCAACGTTGGCCTCAAACTAGCCATTATCTCAGCTTCTCTTACTCTGAATGAACTTGTAACCGTTCTGAGAAAGATGCAACACAGTGTACAACTCTTCTTTTTTTCTAGTACGTAGTTCTGCAAACATTATAGCTCAGATGAAATAAAAACATCCAGCAAGTTGTGTACATGCTTTCTTTCTTAAACATAGCTTTTCATAGGACTCCCTGTCCTTTTCTCTGCTCTGTCTTCTATAGGACTTTCCTTCCCACCTGAGTTGGATAAGAGGTCAAAATCCCTCTTCTAAAAGAAAGAGTCACCTTATTTCTTGATTCTCTAGTTGATTTGTCCCTGATAATGCAGAAATATGCACTGAAAATTCTATATTCTATATTGTCCTTTGCAATGCTGGAGACTTGTAAGCTGTGACTTGATTAGACAAATGAAAGACTGTGTTTATATGTTCAGGATGGGCTACTTCAGAATGACGGGGAAAAAAAGGAGCTACTTTATTCATTGGAAGTGTTGTTCAGGGAGTAAAAACTGGAAGTAAAATCTAATATTTTAGAGCAGTACTTTGGAAGGAAGACATTTTTAGTATGTGATATTTCAAAATCTGGAAAACATTTCTTAGTGATATTACATATTTTAGAGACTCCCTGTGTTGACAGAGTTTTGTTGATACTTTTGTATGTGGTTGGATGGTTTTGTTGGCATCTGTAAATTCTAGAATTATTTCTGCTGTCAACAGCAGAATTGCAATAGTAATGCCTTAAGGCTGCTTTCCCCCTACCCCCCAAAATAGATACAAAAACAGCAGACCACTTTCAGGCAAACAAACTGACTGATTTTTCCAGAAAGTGCCCAGTTTTGTAATGGGTCTGCTATAATCTTTACAAATATGTCTTCTTACTCTTCCAGAAATGTGCTGCAGATTTGAATTTGAATCAAGTGGTTCCGCTGGTTATAATCAATGATTCTCCAAGAATTAACCAACTAAACAGGAATTTTCGAATAAAAGAAGTGAAGAATTCTGATGACTAAGTCTGGGAACTTGGAGGAGAAATGGGATCATGTGGGGTAAGAAGTGTGAGACTGAATAACAAGAAAAAAGAGTAATGAGGTAAGAGTGCTGTGTGATTGGAAAGTGAAAGAGGAGAAGATGGAATGGGTTAGCAAAAGGACTGGAGTCAGCTGGCCTGCAAAATTCTGAAATCAGCAGAGACTGAATAAGCTGAACAAGGAGGTGGGGCAGGAAAGATTATGCAGAGAAAAGAGTGGCAATGTAAGACAAATTGGGGTTGAGGAAACTTTGGGAGGCTTGATAAAGAAATGATTAGAAAGGAGTATGAAGACCAGAACAAGGACAAAAGAAACTGAGTTTGGATGGAGAAATTAAGTCAACACAGGTATTACCAACCTTATACTTATTGTTACATTGTTGTTTACAATCACAAAATGTGATTATCTTTGAATCTTCATTCTATCCAGTTTCACGCTAAGGAAAATATATATAAGATTACTTTAAAAATAATTACATTGAAAGGATATTAGGGTTGCAAGCTCAAGCACCCAGATCTAGTCTATATTATAGCAGTTACCTATCAAACTTATCTTGAGTTTCCATTCCCCACTCCCCCAAACCAAAATATTGTGACACCGCCATTGACTAGATGGTGCTTTCTGCTTTTTCTGCAGAAAACAGCTCAGCCGGCTGATCAGGGTATTGTATGCATGGATTAAATTAAACCTTAAAATATATAAAACAAGCTATCAAATGAAAATATAGTTTCCTCAGGCCTACAGAAAATGGCAGGAAGTATGAACTAATATACTTAGTCCTTCTATATTCTCAAATCTAAATGTGTTTTCCTAATTATTTACACCTAAATTAAAAGATTAAGTTGAAATAAAATAAAATTAATGCATCAGAGAACTGTAAATTCCATTTAGACTTCTGAAGACTCCAAATGAGACAAAATGACAGTAATTTCTACTAAATTTTTTCAAACTTCTTTTTTAAGAATACTTTCTAATCTGAACACAGTTACTTTATGTAAGAACTTTTAAAACTATTTCAAGTATTTTAAAGTTCTTTATACTAATTTCATACTGATTTACTGATTGTTGCTGATGCATTAAATACATTTAATCAACAATTATCATGAAACTTAAAAAAAATTTACACCAGTTGAAGTTAGTTCAAAACATCTTAATATGTTTTAAAAAGAAATTAAGCGAGTTGAAACAATTGCTTCATCACTCTGCAATGGAATGAAATAATGCATTACTGTTCTGAAGTTAGTATTTTGCATGTCTAATAATACAACAGATACGTATGATGCACTAAGTGTAATTTTAATATTCATTTTTATGACTCAGTTCTTTTCCAAAAAGATCAATTTTAAGTTAGTCTAATGTTAAAAATAGCTAAAAGGTCTAATTTTAGACTTATGTAGGTAAGCTATTGGCCTGGGTTCTTCACCTAATTCAGCTTCAAAGGTCTGGCTTTAAAAAGTATTTGGTTCATATGTAAAATACTTTCATTCTATGTCTTTGGGAAGATTTGTCTATGCACAGAGCTAGAAGGAATTAAAAGAAAAAAGGCATGATACTGTATGTGTAGAAGTGGAACAGCAGTGAACAAATAATATGGATAGACACATGAGACATTGTCTCAGATACGTAGAAAGAAATACTTGATGCAAGAAGTGAGGTTTAATTAGGCTGTAACTTTTAACAATTTCAGTCAGCTGGGAACTGCCCTGCAGTAACTCAGACCACAAGGGTAATCATTACTTACATTTCTACTTACTGGACAGCTGCTGCCAGTATTCACCACTTCACAGTTAGTCCAGCCAATTTCTAGGACCTCACGTATAAGAAAGGCTACTGAAAGCTGTAACCCTGTTTTCCTTTTCTTTAGTTATGGCCTTTCTTTTCATCTGCTTTAAATCTATTCAAGCTGCCAAGACGTGACAATGTATGCAGTGCTCTAACCCACTCCGCTAAGCTGTGGCTATAGGGATGGTAAAAATATCTACTATTTGCATTCTGGCAACATGAGAAATACTCTATTCCACTTCCAAAGAAAGTGAAGGTGCAGTGCTGATATAATAGTAATTAGTAATTAGTATAGTAATGATTAGTAACAGCAATTGTAATAATAATTCTATAGTAGTCACAGCAGAAAGAAGGGGCTCAGTCTGATGGGGAAGCTTGATGCTGCCTTTTCCTTGTGCTCAAGAAATTAAAACCCGAATACTAAAGAACAGAAAATAAAGATGTAATATTTGGGCACTTAATCCTTGACAGTTTTGCTAAATATTCTATTCTTTATTGTTTGAGTGGGCAGAATAACGGCTGCACAGTGCCTACATAAGCTACTATACTGATATCCAAAGTCTAGGAAGGTGATAACGTTCACAGGATCTCTTTCTATTTCCCTCTATCTCTGCTGGTACAACAGCCTATGAGATGCTTGAAATGCAACATCCGTAGTAAAACATACATAAGAGAAGTTTTTCTAAGTTTCAAAGAATAAAACAAATCAAAATTGTCTTGATTTCTAGCTCTCATTAAAATTTATTAACCTATAGTATGTATTAAATAAAGGTTGACAAATTGTTTTAATAGGTTTATTAGTAGAATCCTGAGACGGAGGTTAGCGATTTTTATATACACCCTGAGTTGAGAAATTCATCTGCAGGAGTGTTAAAAATAAATAAATCCTTAATCACTACTGTTTTAAAACTACAGTGAACTCTTCTAAGATGGAAAGAGCAAAATAGTAGCATGTGAAAAGCCTAAAAATATACAAAAATGAATCCACAAATTTCTTATCTCTTAGGGCAGAACATAAATACTGTAAGAGATTTACCTGCTATCTTCCTGAAAGTAGGATCAGATTATAAGTATCTGTAGAGAGCACAAAGTTTGTTATTTCAAAGCTTTCCATGGGTAAATCTCATAGTATTTTTGCTTTCTCTTTGTCACTGTAGAGAATGGCTCCTTTTCTCCCTCCCAGGAGGGATTTTTCTCTTCTTTTCTATTAAAACAACTAAAAATTGAATCAGTGAAACTGTGAAAGAGGAAAAAGAAATAGAAGCTAAGAGAAGTAAAAAGTTTGAAGGCAACTGGAAATTGACAAATAAGTGTCAGAGCAGAAAACGATGGCAGTTTGCCAACCAGCTGCGAAAACTAATTCAGCTTTAGATAAAGAGATTTTAAAAGGGAAAAGGACAAGCAAACTTCAGAAAAAGGAAGAATAAAGGAGCAAAGAATAAATCCTTAGAGCTGTGTTAAAGAAGAAACATAGGCAGTGCTTTGTTGTTTTAACTGCAGAACTGCAAGAGGGGCTTTTCATTGAGACTTTGAATAGCACCAAAGAAACAGCCAGAATGAAGTGGAAGCACTAAAGGTTTCCTTAATGCAGTAGCTTATAGACCAGCCCTCAAAAAGGGATTTAAAGATTAGCTTTTCTAGACAAATAGAAATTATTAATGGCAGTAAGTGTTTTCTTGACCAGTCTACATATGGACATAAAAATAAGCGTTACACACAGTTCTGTGTACAAATTCATGGCAAGAAGTGGCTGAGATTGTTAGACAAAGAAACAGCCGACAAAGAAAATGAAATAATTGAAAATTTCAGTGGAAGCTACCTTTTCCTAGAAAGGAAAAGTATTTTAATGAGCCAGTATGTAATCTTCAAGAATACAATCTTTTTTTTTCTAAGTACATCATGTTTGTTATTTCATGGACAGAGAGCATGTAGAAGAATGAAGTGATGAGTGCCGTCTGGTCACAACAGCAGATGAAAATAGCAAGCTGGTATATAAAATAACATGAAGGAAGGTGGTCACAGGCTTGTCCTCTCATCTGTCACTAGGCCTTTTAATCAGGCTGTGAATAGCAAGTCAGCATGACGTAATGCTGCTGGTTATTATGCAGAGATCTAATGACTGCCTCTACTCTGCCCAATTACAGCATTTGCAGAAGTTCCCTTAGGACAACATCTCATGACCATTCAGACTATACAGAGCTTAGTAATCCCCTCTGCATGCCCTTAAAACACCACCTCTGAGCTCACAAGAGGATTCCCCAAGAGTGTCAGGCTCTGAGAGTGACCTCACATATGCCCTCTGCATGAACTACATCCTTTCACCTCCATTATGCATGGTTTCACTCTGCTGCATGAAATTCTCAGAGCAGCATAGCATGACTGTCCAGCTTTCATCCTGCAAGGGCAGGATTACAGCATGCACCTTAGGAACATGAAAGATCTGGCATTAAGAAGACGAACAGTTTTGGCTTGCATCAAACAAACAGCCTTGATTTGTATAACTGCCATAAAACTCAGGGAGAGTTTGCCTAGTATGTTTAAAATATTTCTTAAATATTCTTTCATAGAGGGAATTATGAATGGGAAATATCACCCCAAAGTGTATTTTGCAATATTATGGAGAAAAATAGGAATAATATTCTATTTTACTGTGAAGTTAGAACTTGGAATTTCAACAGAACATTCAAATAGAAAAAAAATACTTCTGCAAATAAACTACATTTTCATTGTGAGCTGTAGTATTGTTATCAGCACAGATTAGTCAACTATGAAATAAGGAAACACAGAGACCCTCTGTTTGCACTTAGCCACAAACAGACTATAGAAATGTCATCATTAGTTGACATTTCAATTGGGAAAGTTTCTCATTTCCTACAAGCTTAGGCAAATGAGGGATTTAAGCTATATTTTATTTTTTATGGCTACATTTTCCAGCAGTCAGCTGTTTCAGATTGACAATAAAATTCCTAATGGTAGTTCTTTGTTCTTCTTTTGAGAAGTTTCTTTGGCAGTTTTTATCAGCTTAATAGTTGTTCTTCTGCTACTCAACAGTGCTGAAGGCTATACTTTCAGTGAGGTATAACAAACGAGGATGTTGCCTTTGCGTCTTCCATGGCCTGTAAGACCCTAAACTTTGTCACCATCCTTATTTTTTATTGTCTTTCCCTGTTCCTAATTTTTCACTGGGTATTTGTGCTAATATTTACTATTAGGTATTTTAATATGGATTTTCTGAATTGGAGGTGCTTTAATTCATTGTCTGCTTTTTTATAAAATTTCTCCCATTGGATATGCATATCTTATAGTAAGCATGTTCTTTGAATATGCATATTGTGTGAGTGAGCCATACCCAATGACAAACGGCAAGAGAAGGAAAATTATTCAAAAAATGTATCACTTTTAATTCACATCCTCCCTACAATATAGAATTTTCCTGAAATGTCTTTTTAATAATTTACAAAAGGAAAAAAAAAAAAAAAAGAGAAAACAAAGTACTTGAGACAACATCTGGTCTGGAAAATTTATCTCACAGGTTTCAAATGGCATTCTCCCCATCAGTATAAATAGGTCCATCAGAATGTCTTCCAAACTGTTGTCTGTCATCTGTGATGGGGAGTGCAAACTCCTTGGGGTAAAGACAATAAATATATAGTACAGAGAGCATTGATAGCGCTTGATAATGGTAAGGGGCTTTATGATCATATACTCTAGTTTTTAAATGCTGTTATTTGAAATTTGTATGGTAAAAATGTTGCTAGCAACTAAGTGAGAATTTTTGAGTCATGAAAGAATAACTGGAAGGCATTTGTTATGGCTTTCCATCCTGTTCTTCTAGACATTTAATAATAATTGCTGAAAGGGACCAAGGAAGTCTGTCATTCCCATTGCTTAATCAGACAAACACCTTCACTGACATTAAGGAAGTTACTGATGTGAACAAGAGTTTGTGGACTCAAGACCTTAATCTGGCAATGACTGAACTGACAGTTCTTGAACCACAGGAAGAGAAACTGCTGGAGATGGGGCTGCCCTTGTCTGTGTCAAGTTCAAATCATGTTACATGTGTTCCAGGATACCAGGGATGTTACCTGCAAGCCTGTTATCTCCCAAGTGCGTAAAACCACATTTATGGCATATACATCAGGTATTCTAAATTCCTTTTTAATAAGGAAGTCCATGCATGATTCATTACTGTACTGCTTCTGGACTGTTGATTGAAAAATAGCATGTAATATTGCTATACTATTGCATCCTTATTGCTGATAAAATCAGGCTAACAGCTAAGAGAGCTGTTTTTTTTGTTTTTTATATGCCAGATCATAAAACTGAGATGTTAATTTTGCCTTCAACAATATCTAATTAGCAACAGTTCCTATTCAAAATTTTTCTTTATTTTTATTGGCTTGAGTTACACTGCCTTTTTTATAAAGGGTTCTTCAAAATGACTTTTTTATCATTTCTTTTAAACTTCATTATCTTTTTGATGACACAGTAATTTTCATTTCTATTTTTTAATCTCCTTTTAGCCAACTTTTTCACTTTGATTTTTCTCTACAGCAGTGCATGCTTTTGCCCATTTATTTTGATAACTTTTAATGGAAATTTACTTTATCACAAGGACATCCTAGTACTTTTAGATGAATTGTGTTTGCCTTCTTAAAAGACTTTTTAAAAGCTGGCCCTCTCCAGCACCCATTAAAAAGAATAAAACTGTCCCTCTGGGATATAGCTAAGATCCTAGGAGGTGAACAGATTAGCAAGAAACTGAAACACAAATAGTTTGCAGCCATGTCAGATAGCTTTGATAATCTTTGAAATCTATACTAGAGAGTGATCCTCTCCACAACTCAGAGAGCTCAGGCACTGTAAAGATTGGCTTACTCTTGGAAGTACATTTTTCCTCTAGCTGAAAAATACAGATGGGAGCTGAAGTAGTGTGTAAGGCAAGCATCTTGATGAGACTCATTTATAAAATTTTTATCTCCCTGTGAAACAGTTTCATAAGCTTTTACAATATCTTGCAAAACTTTTTGCCGAGTTTATATTCATGGCCTGATGTCTCTCAAAATTGGAGGAAGACATTATTGTATCCTTTTTTGGATACTTGATGTCTAGCATTAGGGTTTAAAGTTTCTGTATCATGGTGAAACTTTCAAATAATCTCCCCTCAGAATATTTTTCTTCTAGCATATATAAGCTTTGAAAGCTTTGAAAAAGAGTGGGTGGCAAGGGTCTTAGAGCTATCTGGTTATAAACCAGGCAAAAGGTAGCAGAGGCACAAGAATTATGCAAGTTCATCAGAAGTGTAGAATTGGAACACTCTTATGGAAAAGTTTTTAAAAAATTACTTACTGTGAGCATAGTAAGATTGCATTTACTGGCTTTCCTTAATAATATTACAGTTGAACAAGGCCGTTACATTTTTGAACAAATAATATTAATCTTTCTTTTTACATGACAGCTTTTCAAATAATGGAAAACCTGATTCCTTTTCAGTTAGTTGAAGTAACTAAATCAAGTGTAAATCTCACCAATAAAATCGCTACTTACATTTAAGACTTACTCCATGCCAGTGTAGCACTGCAGTACTTAAACATTTTTTTCCCAGTCTGCATCATTATTTGCAAATCACTAAGTGCAGAGAGCTGCAGACAAAGCAGCTGTAGGAACAAAGAATCTATTTTTGATTGTAATTGTTTTTTGGTAATATAGCTTACCTGCATCAGAGGCTTCAGCTAAGAAACATTCATTTCATTTTTCTACCCAGTATTTCTTGCTGATTTTTTTCCTCTTGTATTTCATAGAAGGTAGAGTCCTGCCAGTGTTCTGCCTTTCCAGCAATGTGTGTGGTATCCTAGCATAAAAATACATAATAGAAATACTGCTTGTCCAAGCTAAAGTTATTGATTTGTTTCTTTCACGCTCTTAATACAGTTTCATATCTTTTTGTCTCCCAAGATTATTCTTTACTACCTAAGCCATTAAAGTTATCTGGCTTCTTAATGATTTTCAAATTTCTTTGGCTGTCAGTAGGACACAGTATTAGTTTTGTAAAACTATCTGAAGATGGGTTTTGTCAACTAAGTAAAATACTTTTGATAAAATTAACTCTTTCAGAGATTTAGAATAGGATTTTAACTGTGTTAGTTTAGAGTTGAACATGCTGAAAATGTTCATAAAATCCACATTGATATTGGGAAGTGATAGAAGAAGCATCTACTCTTCTTTCTTAGTGTGCTTTTATTCAGCGGTACCTACAAATTGTCCGGTATGCCCGTTACTCTGGTATTGGATGTAGCAGCTTAAAGCCTGCCTACATTATGCTTTAGAATCTTACAGTGCCTTATGAGCTCTGCTTTTTACCTTTGTTGCTCAATATCTTCTGTGAATAGATGTAGATGCAAAATAATAGCAAACTAACTCACATCCAGTGTATAATTATTGTACTACCAATCCATACATGTGTTTTCCCAACATTTAAGTAAACTAACAATTCCAACATTTCCTTTTTTTTTTTTTTTTCCCCTTAAAGACTCATTTTAATTGGTAGCAATAAGTTAGTAAAGAGTTTTTTGTGTAGGTGTCAAGGTGCTGTGCAGGCTGGCTGCTCCCTGGGTGCTGGTAGCATCAGGGGCTCTCCATGGCAGTCTGTCAGGGCAGCATCTGGCAGCCAGTGCCTGTCCCACCCCCCAGGCAGAAGCAGGGCAGCTGGGGGACACCAGGGCAGCCCCAGTCCTGGGCATCGGGCACATCCCTGGGGATGGGGACTGGCTGAAGACAGGCTGGGATATGGGCCTGCAGGTGGGTCCAGCTCAGCAGTGCCTGCAGCCAGGCAGGGCAGGGCTGTGGGGAGCTGGAGACCAGTCCTGCTTTGGCATTGCTGGAGCAGGGGCTGATGGCCCCAGGGGGTTGACATGGGGTCCTGGGCCATTGGCAGGGTGTGGGGAGTCCCACCCTGGTTCCCCTCATGGGTCCTGAGGGGTGGTCAGGGACAAACAGGGCTGTGAGTGCCGTCAGGGCCATGACAGTAGGAGTCTCCTCCTAGTAGGCTCCTAGTAGACAGTAGGCTCCTTATTCTGTTTTTGTTCCTTCAAGTAAAATAGCATCTACAGTAATTGCTTAAATACTCTCAGTTGAAAACCTCACCTAAGCCTGTCCATGATACTTCAGATGAATAAGTGAATTTATATACAGTATATGTATTAATACACATATTCATTGCTGCTATTGTGGACTTGTATTTAAAAATAAGACATTACCTCCACAAATTTTTTAGGGCAATTTAAAATAAATGCTATATATTGTTTGATATTTTTTTGTGTGTGTTTTTGTGCTCATGATTAACTTTGAATTAATGAGTTTACAAATTTTGTGTTATAGATGACAAGACAAAATCCCATTCCCTTTTTTGATCTGTAGATGCACTGCAAATCTTATGCAGTCCTTATGTAGCTAGATCTCTTCACATGATTTTACTCCCTTCAGAAGATTTATTAGTCAAAAACTAATTTATTACACAGGTGTTGTTTTATCCTTAATTATTTACTAAAGGAATCACTTGCAATAAATAATATTTAGGCCTGATCACTAAAAATCAAAATACAACCTATATTTCAAGTACCAGCCACAAAAAGAAGTATCTTTGTCTTTGGGCAATAGGATTTGTCTGTACAGAGTAAACAAATTATTTTTAATAGGTACATACAGTTCTTCAATTTGATAGCTGCTTTTTCCCATGTTGCCTGTGCCTTATGATTCATTGAGGTCTAAGAAATTGCTCCCAGAACATCTGATACAGTGTTTTCATCCAATTAAGTCAATAATCACAAGGATTTGGAGTTCTCCACTAATACAGTGTAGTTGAAAATTGGTTGATACTAACCTGTCAGCTCAAGTGGATTAATAGCTGGACATCATTAGCAGATTGTGTGAACACTCCTAATCCATTTTAAGATGAAGCCAGGCAGGTTAGTTTAAATCATCTTAGTGGGGTTTCAATTAGCCTAAACTCAGGCTATGTACCAGTATGACAATGCACACATATGTCTTTTTCATCTATATTTGCTTCAGCAGTTTCTCTCTCACATGCATTAGTCAGCATCCCTCTTCTGAAAATAACTGTTCTCTCGGGTCTGTCAGCTGAGCTGTTCATGTGGTTACTCCTGCACCCACTGAGTGCCATTACGCGGCACGTGCAGGACAGCTGGGGGATCAGGCTCAGCCAGTGTGGGTTTATGAAAGGGAGGTCCTGCTTCACTAACCTGGTCTCCTTCTATGACAAGGTGACCTGCTTAGTGGATGAGGGGAAGGCTCTGGGTGTTGTCTACTTGGACTTTAGTAAGGCCTTTGACACTCTCTCCCACAGCATTCTCCTGGAGAAGCTGGATGCTCATGGCTTGGAGAAGTGCACTCTGCGCTGGGTTAAAAACTGGCTGGATGGCCAAGCCCAGAGAGTGGTGGTTAACAGAGTCAAATCCAGTTGGTGGCCGGTCACAAGTGGTGTTCCCTAGGGCTCAGTATTGGGGCCGGTCCTGTTCAATATCTTTACTGATGATCTGGATGAGGGAATTGAGTGCACTCTCAGTAAGTTTGCAGATGACACCAAGTTGGGTGGAAGTGTCGATCTGCTGGAGGGTAGGAAGGCCTACAGAGGGACCTGGACAGGTCGGATCATTGGGCCGGGGCCAACTGTATGAGATTCCACAAGGCTAAGTGCCGGGTCCTGCACTTGGGTCACAACAACCCCATGCAATGCTACAGGCTGGGGGAGGAGTGGCTGGAGAGCTGGCTGGCAAAAAAGGACCTGGGGGTGTTGGTAGACAGATGCCTGACCATGAGCCAGCAGTCTGCTCAGGTGGCCAAGAGGGCCAATGGCATCCTGGCTTGTATCAGGAATAGTGTGGCCAGCAGGACGAGGGAGGTGATAGTGCCCCTGTACTCGGCACTGGTGAGGCCGCACCTCGAGTACTGTGTTCAGTTTTGGGCCCCTCACTACAAGAAGGACATCGAGGTGCTGGAGCGTGTCCAAAGAAGGGCAACGAAGTTGGTGAAGGGTCTAGAGAACAAGTCTCATGAGGAGTGGCTGAGGGAGCTGGGGTTGTTTAGTCTGGAGAAGAGGAGGCTGAGGGGAGACCTTATTGCTCTCTACAACTACCTGAAAGGAGGTTGTAGTGAGATGGGGGTTGGTCTCTTCTCCCGAGTAACAAGTGAGAGGATGAGAGGAAATGGCCTCAAGCTGTGCCAGGGGAAGTTTGGGTTGGATATTAGAAAAAACTTCTTCACTGAAAGGGTAGTCAGGCATTGGAACAGGCTGCCCACGGAAGTGGTTGAGTCTCCATCCCTGGAGGTATTTAAAAGACGGGTAGATGTAGTGCTTAGGGACATGGTATAGTGGTGGACTTGGCAGTGATAGGTTAACGGTTGGACTCGATGATCTTAAGGGTCTTTTCCAACCTTAACGATTCTATGATTCTATGATTCTATAAAGTAAACCAAGTTATCAAAGCTCCATTATTAGTTTAAACCGTTCCTAAAAATACCTTATAGGGAAGGTATAATAAAGTTTATATGAGAATTTATATTTCAAAATATTGATTTATTATTTGACCTATGTTCTATTTCTTCCTGGTATCTAAGTAATTATATTTGACAGAATGAAACTGCATTTAAGTGCTACAAACTATAGGGAAAGCTCTTTACCTGGAATACTTCTGTGTGCCTCCTTAAATGTCAGTGGACCTACACTGATACACAGCAACTGAAAATGGAGCAGGAATGCCATAATGGTGGAGAATGCATCAAATGCATGTTTCATGTTCTGAATATTTATTGGGTAATATGAATTCTTCTGTCCCCTAATTATAACTACTTTACCCTAAAGTAATTATGGAAAATAATTTACTCAGTACTCAAACAATTTACTGTTATCCATGTGGGTAATATTCTAAGTTATTCTCCTCTTATTTAATGAGGAAAAATTTATCAGATGCATTCTGATCCCCCTCAACTCCCTATGGCCTCCTTGTATTGTAGTCATGTTGTCACGTGGCCGCACAGTTAACACCCTTATACTCAGAAGGCAGCACTTTAGACCACTAAGGCCTTTTGTTTGATGATCCATCTCCCTTTTAGGCTAGTCTCCTTTTATGCCCACCACCACTCTCACTCTGCTTTTTCTTTGTTCTTGTGCAATGGTTCACTCATTCATTGCCCCTGTCATAATTCCCTGCTGCAGTTGGGCCTTGGATATAGCTGTTCTGCAACTTCATACCCCGCCATACACCTGGAGATCCAGAAAGCAATATGGTCATTGAGGAGAGATCTCAAGAAATAGCAGTCTGAGGCTGAAGCTCAGCTATCTTCTACAGTGTTACACATAAACCAAGCATGAGAGATTACTTTTCACAAACCTTTCATCATTTGAGACTCAGCATTAAAAGACACCTGCTAGTGCCTGACAGAGTTCAGCATAAGCGAGTGGCATCACTAAAATACCTAAATCATTAGTATAGCACTTAGATTTTGTAATAGTTGATTGTTTCAGAGCAGCAGGGATATGTATTGAATGGATTGAGAAGAGGGTTGGAGGGAGAGGAATAATGACCCAGGAATGTCAGTCTATTTCATGGACTGATACAAACAGCTGTCCTTTGATCACAATTTGCTGTTGCTAAGTGCAATTGCTGCCCTACTGTCTTACTGGAAGGTGATTCCTGGGCAATGAAATCTTGGATTATATGTACATACACTGAAGCCTGGGACTATATCTGCCTTTAAGAAGGGGGAGAGTTTTTCTTACTGATCATGGTTCTGAAGTCCAACCAAACACTGGTGGATGTCTGAAAGTGGACAGTGTGAGACTCCCTCCATCTACCAACCCATGCAGAAATACATTTCCTCAGCATCCACTGCCACCATCACCAGGAGATCCAAAACACAATGGAAGACTGGTTCCTCAGAAGGAACTCTGCAACTGTCAGCCCTGAAAACATCACCCATGCCTTTTGGTCCTTTACTGAGAAGAGGAAATTTGTACACCTTTAGTAGCCCAACTTAGTTGCACCAAGGGAGAATTCAAACCTCTTGCTCTCTAGTAAAATATTTGTGCCACTGTATCAAGGGCTTTTCTGCTCCAACTCTTCAATTCCACTGTATCTTCCGCCCTCTTCTTTATTGTAACTGGAAATAAAGAGTCAGTGCAAGAATCTTCATTATTTATTTTGATCTTGCATTATTTGAAATTTAGAATATAATTTTAATAATTTTTAAGTTAGCTTTCATGTACAGAAAGATTTGATTTGTTAAAAAAAAAGGACAAAAACCTGCATATCAGTGTCTCTGTCTTACTGCATAGTTCTGCAGTACCTTCTTTGAATGAGCTGATAGGATGAGTTACATAGTAGTCACTGTTACAATATAAAATTTCAGAGTGCAAGGCCTTGACACAATACACATTGTTTGAGATGCTGCTCATGTTTTGTATTCTGTATCTTTTAGAGTGTTCCCCCTTGGAGCACTGAGACAGTGCTTGTAAGATTTATAAAAGAAGTTCTTGGAAGTGAAGGAAAGCAGTACATATAGTATTTTTAGGGTAAGGATTGCTTTTTAGTTACTTATGAGGAATATAACAAAGGCTAAGCAAAAATAATGCTTCATGCTTACTGAGACGAAAGCAAATTCAGAGTTAAGAGGTCAGATGCTTTTATTACAATAGCAGTACATCTGGATCTGTTAAATAATCCCAACGACACTGCACTGAACATCACATTTACATTCTTTAAATGTGTTCTGTTCTTCAAGTTTTTCAGTACATAAGAATACTAAGGAATTCATGAAAAAGCCTGACACTAAAATGAATGTACAGTTTATTTATTTAAATGTTTTATATTTAATGTAAAAAGTAAGATGCTTGCAACATCTTGGTATGTGGTTAAAATTTATGGTAACATTAGTGTGGCTGAGTTATTCAAGAATACAAGAAAAGAAGACGTTTGGTTTTTTTACTGCATCTTTTTAAGCAGTCCTCAAACAGTGCGATCTTTGTCAGTACTGAAGTATAATTATGTTCTAGACAAGACATAGCATGGTTTGGAGCCCAGGTAATAATCTCTCCTTGATCATTCCGGGCTCTGTAATAGGCCGTCTTGACTCACTCTGGACTGTTTATAGGGAACCATGAGCCCTAAGGAGCGTGGTGCTGAGACATCCCTATAGCTTTAGACTAAGACAGCAGAGTTCAACTTAGATCATTGGTTTGGGCATTTGGCCAACATTGCTGGAGATGTTGGCAACAGTGTGAGGCAAAGAAATAAAGGGAGAAAGTAACAAGACAGTAATGAACCCTGGGGCTGGAGCAGAAGCTAGTGACAGCAAGATGTGATTGAAAAAGGTGGAGAAACAGTGCTATGCTACACATTTTATAAGTGTTTTAACAATTCTACATTTCATATAGCAAAAATATATACATATTTGCAGGCATGTATATTTTTAGGGATGTACACATACACACAAACACATACATACGAAAGAGATATGTTGCTGTATAAATATTAGCTTTGCATTTTTTGAGTATCATCTAGAATATTAGGTGAAATTCCAGCAAGGTTTTTATACTTAGTTCCCTGAAAATTGTGTTGGTAAATATTTTTGAGAGGAAAACAAAGTAAAATAGATATTCTGAGCTACTTCAGTTTGCCAAGCTGTTCAATTTTATTCAGGGCATCTTAGGAACAGATAAATAAAGACAAAGTGACAAAATATCCAAGTGCTTGTCTCATTTAAGGAAACAACACAAATTTTCCCCCATGGAAAGCAATTATTTAATTTAAGAATGCCTACTGGCGTCAGTGTTGATTTTGCCAGTAGACAGTGAGTAAACAAGCTATAATGTCATCTACACTATAAAGTTATAAACTTAAAGTCTTAGCTTGCCTCTGTCAAACTCAAGGGCAAAGCTCCAATTGACTTCACTGGAGCAGGGATGAAGTAGGAGACTAAATAAAGTTTGAGCTAGCTTGAAATCTATTGCACACAAACTCATTTTTGTTGTTGTAAATATGTCCTATATACCACTTTCCTCTGCAAAAAGAGAAAAATTTCTGAGCATCTGTTATTTTACATTTGTACTTCGTGCTTGTGCAGGAGATTTTATTTCTACCACCAGCTTAATTATTCAGAATTTATTTCAGTAACTTTATTCTGTTTGGCTTCACATTACATTTTGGACTTTTTTCCCAAAATTGCAGATGTTTGCAATAGGTTATGCTTAAGAAAAAAGACTAACAATTTCCCTTATAATGCCTACTAATCTACTTAACTGAATCCTTCTTTCTTTTATAATTTGCCATATCTGTTCTTTTAGTTTTTCCAAACCAACTTTTGTTGTGGGGCTTATAAAATTCATTTTGCACCCTATGTATTGTGCTATTTTGAACAAATAGTTTCTCTGAATTTCTTAATATGTTAATTCCTGAATTGCTGTATATCCAGGACTAGATCGTTTTTGCAGTTGTAGCTTTGTCTGTATTAAAACATTTCTGAGTCTATTATCACCTATCCCAATTCTATTCCTTTTTTTTAGCTGTACCTAAAAAGAAAGTTATCTTTATAGCTTTAAATCAAAACTAAAAATAAGAAAGTCCACATATAGCACAATCGTAAGTCCACATCCTTAGGTGCTTATTCAGTTCCTCTTTCTTTTTCTGTGTTCTGTTTTTCAGCTAATAACTGATCTTTTTCTTCTTTTAAACCCTCCCTTAGGAACGGTCTATTAACTTAATAACCAATTTAAGAATAGCATTCAGTCCAATTACAGTGCTTTAAAAAATGGTATTTTAAAACAAACTTACTTTCCATTTTGAAGACTGTAGTTTACCAGTCATCTGTTTTGCCTCAATGGAAACCTAAAATAGGAGTGTTCCTATAACCTTGAAAGCCTCATGAAATAGCGGAAAACGTGGTGCTTATTCCATTTACCTGAGAAACTAAATCCTTCATTTCTCGCACATCCAAAATGTGCCTTAATATGCATGGAAATTTTTGATCTGTGAAAATTGCAGGATAAGGCCTGATGTGCACTATTATTTATAATACAGAATATGAGGGCTAACTGTATGCCTTAGAGAGTGGCTGACTCAGTATTTGTCACTAAAAAACAGAAATAAAACAGATATGTACTGTAAGTTGTAACACAGAACAAATGGTTATGGGCATTGCTATAAGTTCCTTGAAAAGCCCTAGAGTAAGTTAAACTAAAAGACCCATTTATTTTTAGTATTGCTTTTTAAGAAAGTATGGAAAAGGAAAGAAACCAAGTTTGGAAGCCCCATCTTCCCTTTTTTTTTCTCCTATAAGAAAAAATGGGGTGCACTGGTAAACTAATGTAACTGACTGGTAGAGGGTCTGGGGAGCAAACCATTAACTAGAAATGAGACAGCTAAGAGATGTAGAAGACAGTAGGCTGAAAAAGCAAGTACGCAGAACATGGAAGGACAAGAACAGGCCACTGGATCAGCCAGTTGATGAGGCCTTGAAATATGACTTCACTCATACTTTTCCTAACTTAAGCAATGACATGTGATACTTTTCTTGGGAAAAAAAGTAGTGGAACAATACCAGGGTGGGGGGAGGAGGGATCAGTTATGAGCACACAATCTAGTCTGGACAAAGATCAACACAATATATTGTTGCTGGCAGGAAGATTGTTGCTCAGCAGGATGCTCACAGCATCTGGCTTAGTGAGATACTCTAGTTCTGACTTAGATGATCTGAATAGCCCTCTGAAGGACCATATATTCATTCATTGACTAAATCAGGAGCCCAGGGAGACAAGCTTCAATTTGCAAGAAAAAATATGGAAAAGGGAAAAATAAGTTACATATTTTTTGCAAACCCTGTATCTCACTTCCCCCTCAGAGGTTCAGTTCTTCTCTTTCTTCCTTCACTGCTGCAGGGAGGCAGTGTGGTTCACCCTTATTTTTCATGTCACAGCAACTGTTTCTTGATGAGTCAGTAAGGTTATACAGACTAGCATATTCAAAGGATGAGAGTCCAGTTATTGCCAGTCCACTTCCTTAACCAAGTTTGCAGGGGGAATATAACAGCTCTGCGGGATCTACTTTTCCTTCTCTTACTAAAACATGTATAAGAACAGCTGCTGCAAGGGGATAGATATAACGCAGACTATGTAATGGAAGCAGAAGTATTATAAAACTAATGCTTTTTAGTTTTATTTACTTGAGAATTTTGCCAGCATTTTTTGACATATTAAATAATTTTCTCTATGTTTGAATTTTCTTTTCTTTTAGAATGTGATTAAAAATGAAAGGAAAAAATGAGTACCCTTTTACATTGCTGGTATTTAGATTATGCAGTGTTTTATGTATCTATTTTACTAGACTAAGATATATTACAGCTTAACTCATTTTAGAAAATACAAGGGTAGGCAGATTCTTATTTTTAATTTAATGAATATCTCAACATTGGGTATTGTAAAATGTTCTTAAATAGTATGTATGCTTAAAAAGAGCTTAGGGTGAAATGGCATTTAAATAAAGTCCAGCCATAGGAGTATTATGTTTTCTTTATAAGAATTTTGCATCTTAAAAACAAATGAACAGCTGTTAGAACACTTGGAAATGCCAAAAAATATTTTTCTCCTTTTATATAATCTTTTGTGAGCCTGTACATCCCTGGACATTTGTATTAGCTCTTGCTTGAAATTTGCAGAAATCTACATTATTTCATGGTTACAGTAACCCTCAGAAATAACCCTCGTCTTATAAGGGACAGAACATTTTGAAGGAGGATTTTACAATCTCCTAACAATTTATAGATTTTAATGACGTCAGATATGTAAATTTGTGATCTGAAATATAGGCTTATAGGCTCATTTGGCTATTTATATTTGCTATCAGAGAGACAAAAAATGTATAAATATGTGTCTGGGGTCTACCACATATTTGTTCTGGATCTGCCACCATGATCAGCGCTATTTAAATTAACCAGTCCTGGCTTGGGTACTGATAATACAGACTGAATAAAGATAAGATCCCCCAGAGACTTTTAATAGTTTAGGAGTATTGTAGGTGGACTTCCTTGTTGATGCTCTTCTACAATAGCAGCCACAAATCCACAATGCTTCATTCTGGAAGACAACAATTTGGCCTTTTTCATTCATGTCTTCACCACCTCTTGGCTGGCCTGAAGAGATACAGTGTATTTGGAAAATCTTAACTTCAGTGAGCGCCCCAAGTGATATAATTCTCCATACCCTCAATTTTATTTCTGGCTTTATTTCAGGGCCTGACCACCCTGAATTTCCACACTGCATATGTTAGTTTGCTTCTGGGTCTCCTTCCTTTTTCACGCAAAAATATTTAGATCACAGGGCACAACATGAGGTCCAGAAGAGATCAAAGCCAACTGCCAAGTAGTGTGGCTACAGTGATGAAATCAGGGTGAACACAAACAATCCTTACATTGTGGCAGGAGGGCCACAGTTTTTTTCCTGGGGGTGATCCACAAAGACAATATAAAGCCTAACTTCTTTCACAACACTGACTTTATATAGATTTCAAAATCAAGGACCAATATATTAAAAAGAGTGCTCAGAGTTTTCAACATCTACATTACACTGTGGCATATTCACTCTGTGGTAAGGATAAAGCATATCTTTGTGGGGCAGGTCTGGATTAAGGTATTATTTCCTCAGAGAGTTAAGGACTATCAACATAGTCCAGCTCAACTGCAAGGTGCACTGCAGTCAGTGTTTTCCAACTAAGTTAAAGTAACTAATATAAAGAAAATAAGAAAAGAAACAAGGCACTCTTCCCATAAACAAGAGAATCAGAAAACAAACAGGAAAAGTGGCTAGTCCTGCTTCTTACTGCCCTACCAGAAGAAGCTCACAGTGATTACTCTGATATGCACATACCTGTGTAAAATAGAATAATCCTATCATATTGTGCTCTTTGATAAATAACAAACTCAGAAAATCACACAGCTTGAATAATACTTTCAACATTTTTCTAAAAATCACTTTTTTCTTGTAAGAAACAATATCTTAATGGCAAATATTCCCGAAGTCAATGGGAGATTCCAAAATAGCTTTCACATGGCCCAGGATCAAATCTGAAGTTTGGATTTGTCCTAAGGCATTACAGTTCTCCACAACTGTAGACCTCAGTTTATTCCTCACAAGCATTGAAAAAAAAGAGAGAGTGAGAGAGAGCAAGGGTGAGATTAAGAAGAGAGTAGTGGGTAATTATACGGGAAACATCTTTTTTCCTTCAAACTACATAAATTACTTGTGATTTGGCATACACTTTTTCAAATGTTATTTAATTAAAATAAATTAGAATCATTCAATTTAAATTTAGCATAACAAATTATATTAGCCTCACAATATAATAAGAACATATATTACTATTTCCAACACTTTTTCCAGTGGATTTATTCTGTTTTGTGAACATTATTCTTGTTCTTCATATTAGGAAAGGAACATATCTTACTACTATTTAAATCCTTCATGGATAAAAGAGAACATTTGGATAAACATATTCTGTTATGCTGTTTCTATAACCGTATTTTGCTATGCTGTGCCTATAACCGTATTTTGCTATGCTGTGCTTTGTGAAGTGCATACATGCAAGGTGTTGTAAGATTTATAGCTTTGGAGAGGTTTTGCATATTTTGACTGGTCACAATTAAAATATGTCTATATCTTCTGATTCTGGGAACATGTGATCTATATTCATCATATGAATAATGGAAGAAAAGCATCCACTGGTTATTAAAGGAGTACTTCATCTGCATTACAAATCAGAGTTTTATTTATAAATGTAGGACATACTTTTGCAAAATAATCATAAAGTATTCTTATGGCTGCACAGGTTTTTTACTTAGACTTTTTTCGGTCCCAGTAGATGAATATAAAAATTTTGTAGTATGTTTATGAAACTAAAATGTGCCTGCTTAAAAAAAAAACCAAAACCAGCCTCGACACATACAGTATTTAAGGTAACCTCAATAGACATTACTTGGTTTTCAACTTTGGCATCCCAGATCAGTATTTCCCGTTTATTTTTAATAAATGGATATTCCTAACTACAGAAATAAAGACAAATTATTTCCCTTTTTAAGGCATTTTGTCGAAATTTGCTATATGAAAAATGAATACACTAGCTTAGGAGGAAAAAAGAAGCAATAGAATGATGTATTTTAACTTATCTAGCTGAGAAAAGTCAATTGGATAGAGGAAAAATATTGCTGAAAATTCATCATAGTTTTTAAAAAAGAGTGATTACTTGATAATGAGTATGACAGAAAAATATTTGTTTTGGATTTAAATTTGACTTTTTAGGGCAATGTGAATTATATGGTATGCAAAACCATGCCTAAAACCAATACATATTTTGCATAATATTATATGATATGTTGTACAAGTTGATTTGCATTCACTAGTTATAATATATGTCTTAATGTCTTCAAATAGCTTAAGATTTCTAGACAGCACACCAAGAGGTGGGTGCTTTCACTGGCTAGGATGCTAAGTTAGGAGGACTCTATATCCGTATAGAGTCCTTAAAGTCTTTAAAGATACCTTTCTTTCCCCACTGGCTATGTAGAGAATTTAGATGTTTATTCCAGAAGAGCTAATTCGGCTGCTGCCTAAAATTTAGGCAATTGTTAGGAGCCTGAGTAAGACAGAAGGACCCCTAATAAGTGAAAGAGGGCACTTAGTAGACTGATTCTTAAAAAGAAAAAAAAACATCTTTGACACTGTAGAACAGTCAGGTAAGGGTTGCCTGTACTGTGCTAGATGAGAAGGTAAATTAGGCAAAAATATTTTGGCCACTCTGGAAGCCCAGAGCAACTGCTTTCCTTGAATCCTGAAAACATCCATAGAAGTTGCATGTCCTTAGTAAAAAGTTGCTGGGAAGCAACCTATTGCATGAAACCTGTGCATGCCTGCCATTCCTCTAGCATATGACAACATGGAAAAAACAGTTATCTTCAAGCATAATATGCAAAACTATGCCTAATGGAAAACCAGAGAGAAACATAGTAGCAAAATGAGTTAATAAATAAAAAGAATAGCTATATCCTCTAGACTTACCAAAACTGTTATTACAGTTATTGAACTGTAATTAGAAGGAAAAAAAATGGGTGTCAGCAAGCAACAGGGGCCTAGTTGGGATAAAGAGCAGAAAGCTGAGCTATTTTTTTTTCTGGGCATTTAGAAAGATAATGGGATGACTTCAAACACAAGTAATGTAAGACAAGGTGAATTCCGTTGTCTCAAAAATGCAACGCCTTTAAAGATCTAAATATCTGATGAGTAACATACCTAAAATGGTAATTTGTGTGCTAATAAATACATGAGAGTTCAGAAATCAATGTTTCAAACATTTCCTTTGTTTTTAAGAATTATTCTAAATATTGATGTTATACCCCTGTGCATCTCTTGCAAAAGAATTCATTTTTTCAAACAGTTTCTCATCTGGGAATCCACATATTTGTGGAATTGCTTTATTAAAGTTTTTTGAGTAGTTTTTTCATTTCATTTCCAAGTTGCCAAAGTCTAAATTCATAGCAAAGATGGTCAATTAAGAAGATAATCACTGCTGCTCTGGCTGACAGAAGACTTATGATCATCCTCCTCAAAGATTCGATTTCTCACAGTTATGTAAAGAACAGACAAAACAGGAAAACAAAGATTTGAAGTTGGAATTGTCCAAGTTCACACAGTAAGTGAAGCAAGACATAAGGAGGAGTCCATAGGACTCCACAGGATTTGGAAACAAGCTGCACATTCATTAGGTCATGCTATTTTTCATATTGGATAAGTCACAGGAAATTCCAAACAACAGTATTGAATTTTTGTCTTTGTTTTTGAAGGAAATAAATTAGGGAACAAAATCTCCCCAGTGCAGCTGATCCTTTAGTGATCAGGAGAGTGATCAAACTGTGCACAGCAAGAAAATACGGCACCTTAAAGTTCCGTCATTAAAATTTCAGGGTAAATGCTGAATATACAGAGATCACGAGCTTTTCTTTTGGCAATGCTGATTTTCTAAAGAAATTAGCTCAGTAAATTTCAATATCTTCTGAATATTTTAACTAGAACATTTGTGAAATTTTGGGGCCATTTTGGAAACTATTCTCTTCCCGTGGTATTATATTTACCTCTGAGATAAAGCACAGCTGCACAAATCTTTACAGCCAGAAGAAGGATAGGTACAGAGAACTGTGATGCTTGCTCAGAAAATGTTCAATAAACACAAAAAACTTTCTACGGAAATTTCCAAATAATATAAATATATCAAATTATTTTCAACAAAGATAAAATATATGGCAGTAGTATTTTCAGCTGTAGACTGTTATACTTAACATATAATATTACTTACCTGAATTAATCAAAAGAATGTAAAATAGTATAAATATAAACATTAAAATAAACTGCAGTCAATAAGGTTCCTTAAAATTGTGATGTGGTATCTTTCAAGCTTGAAAGTATTAACAAAGCCTACATTACCAAATTTGATCTCACACCTAATAAAATTATCAGAAATAAGCCCATGCTGCCCAGTCCTTTTCTTGGTTATGAGACAGGACTCCTAATCAGCAAACCATTTTCTGCAATAAAATTTTTCTCAGTCACTATCCATGCTACCATAAGTAGGCAGTCCATTTACATCAGCACAAAAGACAACTTACATTGTCTTTGAAGCCTGTTCTGAAGATGCTCTGAAGACCAAATTTGCTCTCTGAACAAGACAGCAAACCTCAGTGAGACTCAAACATTGCTGGAGGATGTTCCTCGCTGCGTGAAACCCATGTGCTTAAGTATGCGTGTTGGCTCTAAATACACTGCTGAAGAGACAGCTTTTTGGGTTTGAAGTGAGCTTTTCAGAAGACACAGTGATACTGAAGATACATGGCTGCTCCCAAAACATCTGAAAGAACGGAGCAGTTATAGTCCTTTCTCACCCAAACAAAAGCCTGTGTCCTTGTTATAATCTGACACTTTACCAGGCAAACTGATGGTATAAAAGCTCCTCTCTGCACCTAGGCAGCCACGGCTGTGTATGATTTTATCTTGCTCTATCACTATTATGGCTTAAATACTTGCTGTTCTAATCATAGTAGTTTAGATGGAAAACATGTTATGCTATGTGCAAGAATATGGATAATTTTGTCAGAGAAATACTTTCTGAGATCAACACTCAGAAGAGGAACTTCTGCTCTGCACTTAACTTCCTTATTGTCTTTAGCCTTGAACATTTTGTTTTCAGTCATTTTGCTGCTGATATTTATAATGTGCCCAGCCTTTCATTTTTGTCTTTCTTGTCTTAGCTACTGCTTACGTTGTACCCTGTAGATTCACTATGTCTTTCCCTGATGATGTATAATGCTATATGTAGTTGTGGTTATTACCTACATATACAAGTAATATAAACCTTCTCTTTTTTTTTTTTTTTTTTTAGTGTAGTAGCATTTGCACCAGCTTCCAATCTTATGTACCACTTTCTCCTCCTTCAGAGCCAAGCTGGCAATTCTCGTCTTGAATAGCTTTAAAATTGCTCATAGCAATCAATGACAACTGAGGCATCACTAAAGAATTTCTTTTATCTCCAAGCTCCAATTTAGATCAGTCATTAAGCTTGACTAAGCTTGAGCTGTCAGAACATTGTCCCTCATCACATGCTCTAAGCACAAAAAGTCAACTTCAAAATCAAATTTGTTCTATCTCTTACTACATTTTGTAATGGTCTAGTACGAACAATAAACTTCACTGAAATAGTACTGTCAATCTTTAGAACTCAGATAACTATACAGGCTTTTTATCTAAGGAAGGCTGCTGTACCTCAAATATGATCCACACTAAATCATTTCCTTATATTTCTTCTTTTATGCTGTTTGATCTTGTTAGTGATCTGTACTACATTGCTGTGTAATGCCTTTTTTTTTATAAGCGTACATTTTAAAAGTATGAAATGAAAGTATAAATTCAAATATGAGAAGAAAAACATCTAAGTATCTAAATATCTGATATATGAAATCTATAAAGACACAAAGATATTCTTCTGCAATGTCTCCATACAAGCAGTTTTTGTTTCAGACAGGATTCAGTCTTAAAAGTTCCAATTTCAAACCTCTGCTTAGGCTATATTTTTGAATTTGTACTGGAGCCCTTTTCAACTGTCTCTTAAAATAAACTCTGGTAAAATTTTTTAATTCTTTATATTCACCTGAAATCTCCTTTCATGAGCAGATTGAAGCTGAAAACAAAAATCTGACCTGAACAGGTTGTTTGACTTTCTGATAGTGATCTGATTTTTTGGTTAAGGCCTAGTTTGAAAAAAGTGCTGTAAAAGCTCTGTGATATACAGTATATAAATACCGCAATCTGCTTCAGATGAAATTATTTACATGCTTTAAGTTGTGTCAGCATTTTTAGGAGGCCCTAAAAGTAGAATGAGCAAGGCGATACTGTCAAGTGATGGTTTTTAATTGTGTAAAGTGAATGGTAATCTTTGGTGGGTTAACACAGACACCTACCCAGCTACTCACTTACTACCCCTCCTCAACAGGCAAGGGGGAAAAATAAGATGAAAAAGCTTGATGATGAAATGAAGACAGGGATATCACTTACCATTTGCCATCACAGGCAAAACAGACTTGATTTGGAGAATATTATTTGATTGCTAATTAAAATAGATTTGGATGGTGAGAAACAAAACCAGAAATTACAACCAAACCTTTCCCCTCCACCCTCCTCTTTTTTCCAGGCTCCACTTCACTCCTTCATTCCCAATTCCTCTACCCAGCACCCTCTGAGCAGGGCAGAGAGGATGGGGAGTGGGGGTTATGGTTAGTATGTAACAGTTCCTCTCTGCTGCTCCTTCCTCCTCACACTTTTCCCCTGTTCTAGTGTGAGTCCTCTTCATGGTCCTCCAGGAAAAAGTCTGCTCCAGCATGGGCTCTCCATGGGATGAAGTTCCTTGAGGAAATATCCAGCTGCTCTAACGGGGGTTCTTTGCGGGCTACACTGTGGATATCTGCTCCAGTGTGGTCCTCTCCATGGGCTGCGGGGGAATCTCTGCTCCCAGTGACTCAAGTACCCCCTCCCACTCATTTTTCTCTGACCTGGGTGTTTGTACTGGTTTCTCACTCTTTTTTTCCTTACTTCTTTGCCTCTTCAGCATTTTTGCCCTTTCTTAAATATGTTTTAACAGAGGCACCACAGACTCAGCTATGTCCTGTGATGGGTCCATTGGAGCCAGGTGGAAGCAACTGTGTCAGGCACAGGGCAGCCCTGACCTCTTCTCACAGGGGCCACCCTTGCAGCCTCCCTGCTACCAAAACCTCATCACAGACACCCAGTACATAAGCCCGAATCCCACATTTGTGACTGGGGACTGTGCAGATTCTCAGTACTACAGGCTAGAGCTGCTAGCAGGCATGGGAACAGCTCAACGAGGAGTCTCTCTCCATCAGAGCGTCCTACTGCTAAAATTGCAATGATCATAAATAAGAGTGTCTGAGATGCATTTTTTGTATGTAACTTCTCGTTGTAGTCCTAGGACTTTTTTTGTGGGGCAGAGTTGTTCAAGGAATGCTTGAAAAAGTTGACTTGAGTTTCTAGGTTTGTTATTTCTCAAGTAATTTTTCCAGTTTTAGATGTTCACCAAATAACTTCAATATCTTGAAAGAGTAGATACTTAGGACCAAATCCTATTTTAATGAAGTGAACTTTTAACCTACAACATGTTCAGAACTATTGATTTCAGGAATGCCAATGGAGTAAGGAACTTCTCAATGTGAGTGAGGGCAGAATATGACACAATAATACACACTTCTCACTGAAGAGAGAAAATGAAAAGACTATTATAGGATCTTCTCTAAGATAGCTTCCCACACTCTTCAGTCTCCCACTAAAGAATTTAGTTAATAAAATTGGTTGTGATTTATAAATCATCTCAGAATGCTCAATATTTGCCTGGAAAGAAAGATGGGAGCATGCAGATATGGATGACAAAGGTTTCTAGATTTCATCTTTGAACATATATACTTTAATTCATCCATTTATCATTCCTTAAATTTCTTAAATTATGTCTCTTGTTAGGTCAGATGATGGAAGATCTTCCCATAATTTTTTTCTTTTTTCTTTTTTTTTGAAATGGAAATATTGATTGCAACGAGTTTCATCCTTTCTTAACAAGTGAAAAAGAACATGGCATTAGAAGTAAACATAACCAGACACAGATATTTCTGATTAGCTACTATTCATCTGCTGTTATATAAAGATGCATAAATAAAAAGTGAGAGAACTGAAGAGCTTTCAGATGAATACATGTCATTATATAAGCACGTTGAATACAAAGTTGCAAAATAAGAGACTGGTTCTTAACTATAACGTCTGTAACCTAGCCCTGGTGACTGAAGTGTTCATTCTTCAGCTCTCAGCCATCCAATTGTCAATCATAATGACATATCTCCTTAGGACATGTATGCAAATACTTTTTGACTAAGGTGCAGTGGTAGGAACAAACTTTATGATCAAAGCAAAAAGGGGCTAGTAGAAAGAAATACCACCAGACTTTTTAAGAAAATGCAGTAACAGTGGTTAGCCACACTTTTATAATGAAGAACAAGTTTTTAATTAGTCTTGATGTGCAGAACATTCTTTAATTATCTGTATGAGACTGCATGAACTTATAGGTACTCATCTCTTAGGTAGGCACCATTTTTAATGGCAGGAATCTAAGGCAAGATTTTAAAATGTAGCCAATGATTTTAGGAAAATTACTTCACAAAGAAGAGAGAATATATAGTGAATGTTGCTGACTATTTTTGGTCTATGATCCTCAAAATCATTAAATATTTTTTTCAGATCATAGAGTTTTTCTGAGGTGTGACATGACAGAAAATTTTGCTTTAAGTACTGAAATGTTATACTTTCTAGCTAGGCAAGAAAAAGTGATTATTTTCTTTTACTTAGAATAATATATATTCAAAGAAAGATAAAGTGGAAAGTAAGGTGTTTATTTTGGCCCAGAGAGCAGAGAAATCTACAGTATGGTCCAGACTTTGAAGTCTTTTTGGAAATAAGCAAGAGGAACTGATGGGTTATGAACTGGAAAATTTGAGCTGCTGACTGTATTCTACTGTGAAAAGGGAAAACTGACCCAGGACGTGTTGTCCAGGATGGATGTCTAGGAACTGACTTATTAGGACAGTCATGTAAATGACAGAACACAAGGAAGACAAGCTTAAGAAACAGGAGTTGCTCAATGGTTACTGAAATAGTTTAATGGAATTTCATTAGATGATAGATTCAGATTTAGTAATAACTGTAGGAATGCTTAGTACAGCTAAGTCATCCGAAATATTAAATGGATCCCTGTTACTGCTGTTACTGCTACCTCCTGCACTTGGAACCTGTGAGTCCCCGTGGGTGGCCTGTGGGTGCCTCTTTGTTTCCCAGGCACTGATGCCTCTGCCTTCCAGTCCTTCTCCTTACTCTCCACATTCATGAAGTCAAACCAATGGTGTTGCATAAGCATACGTGGTGAAAATAAAATGAAAATGACGAAACTATGCTAAAATGGCTTTGCTGATTTGCCACACTTTCTGTCATGAAAAGTTACTTCATTTTTTAAAAATCCGGCTAGTTTTTTTAAATTATCATGGTACATGACATGTAGTGGCAGATACTATATCAATAGTTGTTGGTAGTGGAGATTGTGAACAGCATTTTAACTTTATCTTTTACACAAATATTACAAGCACTTTTTAAACATCCACAAAGGCTCATAGCACTTTCAACAGACAGGTTTATATTTGGATTAGGGCAGATCAATGGTATCTACTGTTTGGTTATTATCACAACTAATCAGAGGATGGCAATAAAATTTCTGTGTAAAACACCTTTAGAAAAGGCTAATTCTCATGAAGCAAGGCCTCAGTGTAATACAGAGGAGTATATTACAGAGGAGGAAACCTTAAATTTGGCATCTGTTAAAATCCCTCAGGGACAAAAGCACCAATGAATGTTCATTCCAGAATGACTCTGGCTATGTCCTTCTCCTAAGGAAACTTATATCATCCCAGTACATTTATAAGGATTTGTTATATTACAGGAATTTTCAGGTCATTAACATTACACCGTACTATTAAAGATTTAGCTGGGACCATACTCTCCCTCTAAAACAACATACTCAAACTTACAAGTGGCTGAGTAAGAGATGTGGGGCTGGAACTCCAGAGCTATCATTCCAAAGCTTTTGCTGTAACTCCAAATAGCCATTCCCAACTTTTTCTACAAATCAGAATATCATCAATATTTACTGTTTCTAGGAGTCACACTCAGGTTAGCAGTCCTGTTCTGGCACGTGGTAAGCATATTGGTCTGAACTCAAAAGAAAAATGTCCCACCAAATTAACAAAATACTTGAAGGTGACTAGATCTTAAAATCATTTGCTTATTCAAAAATATAACTTGTTTTCTTCTCTATCTTTTTGAAAACTGGCAGTTGCAAAATAGAAATTATTAATATTAGTATAATAATAATTAAACTAGTAATTGTAATTTAAATTGTGATTTCTGCATGATATTAGAATTATCAAAAATACCATGGGAACAGTTGAATTTCTAAGACTGGAAGATGAACTCTGTAATTTGAATCTTATTACTTTTCTGTTTTATTAACAAGTGTTTAAATATTTTTAAAAATATTTTATCAATCTTAGGTTTTTGTTGATAAAAATATTCAGTTAATGTAATGTGACTTGAAAAAAAAATAGATTTGGTTGAGAAATGTGTTTGTTGTGTTAAATCTACTCACTACATGGACATAAAATGACCACCTAGTGGATAAAAGTGAAATAGGTTTCTGTTAACAGTATTCCTGCAAAAATAGTGCTACTAGCATTGCTAAACTGTACAAAAAGCTAATCTACTCAGTATTTTTAAATATTCAAAGTTTTTTACTGAAGATAATTTTTAATACTTGTGAACATCCCATCCATATAGATTATATTTTCCTCTGATTAGTATCTTGATCTGGATTTCTGCTAGTGCTTTGAAAATGGTTTCAGATACTGCACTGCATAAAAATGTGGTATAAATCTACAATTGGATCCACAAGGACTGTGAACAGTCATTCAGGAACAGAGAATTTGCTGCTTTTCTCCCACACTACAGTTATTTAAATGCTTGATCACATCTTTTATTAGTACAAATCAGTATCTACAAACAGTACTCAATCTCAGTTTCATAGTTCAGATTTATATGAAAGAGAGAATATTGAATTTTCAAAAACATCCAATGGATTTGATTCTTCTGTGTAGCAAGGTTAGCTATTTTAGAAAACAGAGCTGATAGAACATTTTCCTTTCTTCATTTTGTGCCTAAAAGCTTAGGACTTCATCTCAATCAAGGGAAAAAAAAGGGAGTGGGAGAACTTGTTTTATTATTTGCTTACTAAATATGTCACTGTCTCAAAATGTAAAATTCTTGATAAAAACATATTCATATATGTTCTAATCTATTCTAGCATAGCTACATAATTCAATTAACTAGAACACAGTGATTTCAAAGTATATATGCACACAATCTAGCTTATACAGTATAAAACACCCTGCAAGTGATCTCTTTTTAAACCCTTACTTGTAATTAACTCATGTACAGATTTGGTCCAAGTGGTGGGCTGAATCTTGCTGAATCAATATGTCTCTGAGGAGTTTCAAGGTTTAGCTTGAACCCTTCACTATAAAGTAAAGTAACAAACTGTGGACAGTAAAGCCTGAACAACAGAACTGCATGCACTGTTCAACTTGCATATCTCTGTAGAATGCTTAAGCAAATGTTCTAGCTGGTCACTTAGCAACATTCCCTATTGCCTGATGTAGTCACTTTTACCTTGTGTACTTAGTTCACAGAAACATTGGTGGAAAAATCCAGTTTGGTAGCAATCTATATCCATTTTGCACAACAGTAAATGACTACACAAAGTGTAAGTCAGCAAAGAACATGCCTCAGACAGTCATGCTGCTCTGCTGTCTGGCATTCGTTTCACAGTCTCAAATTCCCATACAGTATTACATGAGTTCTGAATCTGGTAAAAGGTGCTTAACTGATACCCTCGGGAAAAGAAATTGAGTGACCATGCCATTACAAATTCTTTCTGTAACAGAAAGAATCAAGATTTTGAATCTTGATTACATGTAAGTCTCATTTAAATTTGAGAGCAAAGTAGGGATCATTAGTCCATTAAAAAACTTTCAATTTATTCTTGAAAATTTAGATCCCAAATAATGGAAACATTGAAAATGTATGTTTTTGTCTTCCCTTGGGCTGTAACCAAACACAGTGGAGAAGTAAATAGCTAATAGATAATTTTGGATTTTTTTTAATGACTCCAGTATGTTTCAGATCCACAGGCTACCAGTAATTAATACTGTATGAATAGGTATGTCGTGGTTTAGCCCCAGTTGGCAACCAAGCACCACACAGTTGCTCGCTCACCCTCCCCCCTCAGTGGGATGGGGGAGAGAACCTGAGGAGCAAAAGTAAGAGAACTTGTGAGTTGAGATAAGAACAGTTTAATAATTGAAATAAAATAGTAATAATTAATAATAATTTGTAATGAAAAGGAAAACAACGAGAGAGAGAGAGAGAGAAACAAAACCCAGGAAAAACAAGGGATGCAACTGCTCATCACCCGCCAACCGACTCCCAGCCAGTCCCTGAGCACCAATCACTGCCCCCGCAGCCAACTCCGCCCAGTTTATATACTGAGCATGACATCATATGATATGGAATATCCCTTTGGCCAGTTTGGATAAGCTGTCCTGGCTGTGCCCCCTCCTAGCTTCTTGTTGGCAAGGCACTGAGAAGCTGAAAAGTCTTTGACTAGTGTAAGTCCTACTCAGCCACAACTAAAACATCAGTGTGTTGTCAACATTATTCTCATACTAGATCCAAAACACAGTACTATACCAACTACTAGGAAGAAAATTAACCCTATCGCAGCCAAAACCAGGACAAGGTAATAAAGGGTTGTAGCGATATGAGTCCAGATTATCAAACTCCTAAAGAAGGAATAGGCCAATTTAAATATAAACTATAGCCTTTTATGCTCTTAATTGCTTGTTTTATCATGTATTGTTATTAGTGATTAATCTTGAAACACTTTCAATTTATTCCAGCCAGCAGAGAATGCAAAAATAATAATAATTATTGTTGATACCACTGAGGTAATTTAAAAAGTTGTACTTTTGTATCACTGATATTGAAAATTTTGTCTATGCTGTATAGATATATTTTCTGACTACCTTAGTTTAGTTACTTCTGTGACCTATTATTGACTGCATTCCTTCAAGAGAAAATCTAAAATATGGGAAAAAATAAGAGGGTTACATAATTATATTAATTTTCAATTAATTTTTATTTAAATGAATTCTCAAATATTCTCATTTCCATACTAATGCTATTCTTCAGTTCCGAAAGTACATGTGAATTAGATCCATGCCTAAATGAGGATTACTCACAGCTATTTGCAGATACTAAAAAAAGCCTACACATTACAGTTAATCTTACTGCCTAATATTTGCCAACAACATTTAGTAAGGGATTAAGAACAGATTCAGGAAGTTAAACTCAGAAAAAAAAAAATCCAACAACTTTAAAACAATTCCTCAGAGGTCTGAAATATTTTTATTATTTTTATTTGTAAAAGAAGAGCTAGAGCCTGCTAAATATAAAAAGGGACCCAGACTGAGACTGAAAAATAAAAGTGCTTAGAAATCTTTTTGCAGAAGACGTTCCAGGGTAGTCCAAGTACACAAGTGACTGATAAAGTTCAACATGGTGATCAATGCCCACCAACACTTTCAACACCGTGGCATGTATAACTGTGTCTGTTGTGTTTTAAATTGGTGGATTGGTCTTTCTAAGTGGCTGCATTGATAAAATGTAGGTAAGCAACAAAGAAATGAGGAGAAAGAGAGACACTTATTTTCCATTTTTCAATAAAAGGCAAAAAAGTCTTTTTTTAGACATGCTTATGACACTCCTGCTCTTTCCTCTGGCAACTCCTGTTGCTTGTTCATCAAGGCAAAATTGATAAAGAAGAAAAGTGGGTTCCTTCTTTATCTTCATATTTGTTTTCATGCGCTTTCCTTTGGCCTAAAACCTTCTAAATTAGTGACCGTTGTGTTTAAACAGTGCTGACAGCTGCTGAAAACATTTTGTCTCCTACGGCACAAAGAACACAAAAGGAGAGAGTCATAAAGCATTACTGTTCTTTTTCAGGTTTTCCTGTACTTCTGCTTTCTTGGTGCTATGTAACATTACATTTTGCATCACAGAGCAAAGTAAAATATACAGGAGATTGGCTTCAAAGACAAAGAGACATTTTAGATTGTTCTGCTTTCTCCCATGTCTTTTGCTGCCAAGATTAGTGGGCATGGTAATGAGTGGCAGCTAAAATTTAGGTACATTTTCAAATAACGCTCTATGCTTTTGATTAAAAGGTTCCCATATGAACAGAATTTAGAAGTAAAAAGACATCCTGTCTTACTCAAAAAACACTTGTTAACATCTAATATAAACAACTGATGGATACTGATCTGTCCACTGTAGGGCAAGCTTATGCAGTGTTTTGTGAAAGCAAGAACATATAAAATCTTAATTTTATTACAATAGAGATCAATAACATGAAAAACTAATGTTTGACTACATGAAGCTGTTGTACTACATAAGGAATATTATCCTCTTAATTTGGACAATTATATTTATTTATAATGAGTTATTTTACTAAAGCTGTTTAAAATGGATTTCATTTTTATATGAGAAAATTAAATTAGAAATCTTTTACACTGCCATTATGAAAAACAACATCCTGAAAACTGGCAACTTCTGGCATTGGTTACGTAACCAAAGAAAAATGTTTTCAGTTGTACAAAGCTTATAAGCACACCCATCTGACCACCCAGGCACACCTATGCATATATTCATTACCTTGCTAAATATTTGTGTATAAGAATATACAATTATTTTGCATAATAATATCTTTTTTTTTTTTTTTTACAAAAGACTTCTATTGTTTAATAAAGCTGCAAGATTTTTTGCAAAAGATAACATTTTTCAGGCAAATCGTCAAGACTTTAAACAGATCATTCTATACAACACATTTCTATTCTACCAAACTTTTCAATAATATCTTATTGATAAGCTTAGAACTTATTTCAGCTATGTTCATCTCAAGTTATATTGCTTATCTTATCCAGCATTACTTAAGACTGAGGGAGTGGCCGTGACTTTAGAAACCCAATGTTAGCAACGCAGGTTGATACTCCAGATGATCAACATATATGGAAAATAAACTATGGTTGCTCATAGTGTATCAGATTTGATACAGCACCTCTATTTCCTCCGTGGATAAAATCTTGTCATATATTTTGCCTAGCTGTATAGCTGTTCAACTTCATCACTGCAAACTTTCACAACCCAGTTAGGCATTCTGAGAGAGGGAAAGCTGAAAGTGTGGAAACTGCACATATTTATTAAATAACACATGGAATATTCTGGCCTTTTTTCCTTTTTTAGTATTTAAAATACAAACTTTTAATTTCTGATCTAGGGAAGCCAGACCATAGCACAACAGAAAGTGCAGATTCTGCTAAAGATATCTTCATCTAGGTATTGTAATGTGCACAGTGTCTTATTTTACTTACCTTTTATTAAGTTACAATAACTGACACTCACGCTGATATACAATTGCCAGATCTCCCATTGCAGGTTGTCACTGTTTGATCAAAGAGAGCCTCCCCAAGACATTTGTCTGTCACTATTCACTAGTCCCAAATCCTCAAGCTTTCCTTACTCAGAACTCAGTTGCTGGATGAGAACTACCAGCGAAGAGTTTGCAATTCTTGGTATTATGGGAGTTCCAGGTCGGCACGTGAACACCTATTTCCAGTAAGCTGCAATGTACCTCAGAGCTCACTGCTGTCTGAATTGAATAGTGTGAATGAGCTCTGAGATAACAGGAGTAGCAAGGACTGGAAATCAACCATGTTGTTCTCTTTGAGCGTACTGTAAGAAAAAAAAGTGTGCATGAACAACTCTCAGGATTAATAAATAGTGAAAAAGAGATTTAAAAAAGAAAGGAAGGAAGGGAAAGAAGATGATTTTATGTGAAATGAAGTATAAAATATATCTGTCTAGGCCCTCAGCAGGCAGGTATGTAGTATTTCCATTTCTGCTGTTCCACTGAGGTTTTACTTATGTAGGGACAATTTTATATTTGCTCCATAAGATTCTTATCATGGGGGACTAGCCACATACAGCTTCTGAGACATTGCCTCTGGTCAGTCAGCAAACAACTTGTAAATGTCCAGTCACCAAATAAAGGATCAGGACAAATATGTGGCCACTGGGGCTTTTTGGAAAGTAAGAGGTGTTCAGAAGCAGGTACAGACTGGACACTAATCAGTATCCAAATTCTCAAAATATCTTTCAGTGTTACCGAACTGACAACCTCAAAAGGAAGACAAATATGTGAAAATCATTCTTTTCTTCCTCTGCCCAAAAGATCTTATCAGTACATAATTACCTTTCTTGGCCAGTCAGCTGGGATAACAATTTTTTCTCCACCTTCCTTTTTCCCAATGTAAGTTTAAAATATACTTTTTTTCCTACTGTTCCTACTGCACTTCTATGGCCTCCAGAGCAAGAGAAGGTAAAAAATACTAATAGAATAAGAAAAATCTTTGGGCGACTTGTGCATACGAAGCAAACACTCTCTGTGGGTAGCAGTAGGAGGCGAATGTGCTACACCTTTCCTAGTAATTAATATTATGCCTCTTACAACTTTGGAAAACTACTGTGTACTTTAGCTCTTCTTGTAGATGTGTGAAGATATATATAATACTAACTATAAATAACTGTAATTTCAAATTCTTGAACCTATGTGTGTTTTCCCTCATCACAGTTTTTTAATAAGAACAACCATGCTTATCTGCCTACCCCAATATCTGAGTCCTAATCATCAGTGATGTGTAGCTGGGGAAGACTGTATGTGGCAGGATTGTAACAAAGACCAGAGTGGGAAAAGCAGGGAGTGGAGCTGGAGTACAGTGCTGAGTGGCAGCAAATATGTGAGAGACAGTAACTTCTGGTTTATAATTCCTGCTGAGTTCAAAGCTGAGTAGAAGCTGAGAAACTTTGTCTCTTACCCATATCACCACTACAAGGGACAGCTGCTGCAGGAACCAAGAAGACCCAAAGTTAAACATGTGACACACTGAAGTGTCTTTCTATGGCTTTGGGAGGTATATATAGCTTTTATTCTCACACAAAGTACTGTTTATTTCCTGGTATTGCAAGCCTGCGCAGCTACACGGAGCAAATGTTACTGCACAAACATAAAACTGGCAGAACTTGGTCCTTTAAGAAATTTCCTAGAAATACTAACTTCTGTGTAAAGATTTCATTCCTACCCCTTAAACAAGAAAAAAGTTTTGAGCACTTTTCTTCCAGTCACATGTGAATCTTCCATCTGTTTGAAACAGGTCATTAATATTTGAAAACTGACCCTTCTTTTTCTACATCCTCTTGACATCCTCAACAGTGGAAAGTAAGAGGATAACCAGAAGCAGCTAAACTAAATGAAATTCAGATTGCTGCCAGTTCTTCTGTCTAAAATTCAATACAATGTTTGACATGCAAAATGAGGGTCATCTGGCAGGTATAGCAAATCTGCACCTGCTTGGAGCTAGAGGAAATTGTCCAAACTGCTTTATTTCCCTGTCTGTCTTTCTTGATGGTATGAAAACTGAGAGGTGTAGATTACATACATCATTGAAGAAACTGAAGCTTTGTAATCTCTTCAGTGAAGTAGCATAAAGGAAGATGCAGTACTTTTACTGCAATTTTAATGCAGTATTTTGCCACTGCAAAGAGCAGAATGGTATGCAGCACTTGGTGTTTTTCTTCATCTTAAACAATGAAATTTTTTGGTACAGCAGCAATTTCTAACAGTCTTAAATGATCACAAAAAAAAAATCTGTTCTTTCAGCTAGCACATTGATAGAAAAGCTTCTGAGCAGAGTACTGAGCTGCTGCAGCACAGTATAATCAAAACATTTTAACAGACACTTTACTTGCTACTACACATGTAACATGGCTTCATGCACAAAATTTCTTAAGTACCTCCAAGCATATAGTTGCAAAGCATGTAGCTGCATATAGTTGCAAAGCCATTTGCAGAAATTTCAATATGCAAGCTGAAGAATCTGATCTTGACCACTTTGTAATTTTAACAGGTGTTTTATCAGTTGTTCTGTAAATGCCCTGGAATTGTTTGCGACAAAACTTTCTCATCTCAATGAAAATTTTTATCCTACCTTTATTCATGAAGTGGAATTTAAATTAATATGCAAACAAAACTCCAAATTTCATGGATACATTAACATTTTAATGATGAAATGTGTTGATTTTCAGTGATCTAACATAGTCTATCTGGAAAAATGAACCATAACTTTGACAAGAAACAGATTTTTTAATTGAAAAATTAAAGATAGAAGAAAAAATCTGAATAAAGAACTCTCACTGTCTATGTAAAAATTCTTTTACAGTTTCAAGACTTTTTTTCAAAATGCAGAACAACCCACAATGCCATCAGAGTCAAAATACCCCAAAATATCTCACTAATTTTCTAAAAGTGAGATTCAATTTTATTGCTGTTGTCAGGCCAGGTGTTAAAATATTAATCTGTATTAGTTTAATTCTTATCCTGCTACCCCTTATCTGAACTATAACAGCTGCTAAACAGTGTTCCACAAGAACAAATCATGGCTTCACATAAAACAGATGCTTTAATCAATGGAATCAATAAATATATGTGAAAAAGTAGAGAAAAGACTGCAGGTCAAATGGATCCCAGTGGGATGTGTCTAAACCTAATGAAAGTGATGCTTTCATATCTCTGTACAATGCTGCAGTGACTGAAGAATCAAAATAAATGGCATAAAAATCTGTTGCCTTCTTTATTTGGGATTTCTGTGGTGGACTGTTGTCTCATAGGCCAGGCACAAAACTCATTTCCTTGAGTTCCATCCCGGATTCAGTAGCAGCTTGACCTTCGAATCACTCAATCTCTGTATGTGCCAGTTTTCCCTGTAGGCAAACATTTTCTCATTTTCTCACTAGGGTTCATGAGAGTTAATATGAAATCATATAAAAATGACCAAGAAATCACAGAAAAATAAGAATCAAAGTGGAAGAAACCTTATCTGACCATCTAGTCTTGAAGGTAGTCTCAGCTGCAGTTACGTGATGAGGAATACTTGTTTATCTAAGAGGCTCTTAAAACCACCTAATAATGGAGATATGGCAATCTCCCTGGACAACCTACTCATCAGAACAATATATGCAGAACTCTGGTTAGGGAAAGCAATGAAGGCTGCTTCTAGAGGCAGCAGAGCTGCTTCTAAGCAGATATCATATGAAAAATTCTCATTGCCTTCCAAGCCTCTTTATTGAAGCTGTCAGAGTGTATAGGATATACACTCAGTTGGAAATCTCAGTTTACCTGGATGCCAGCACGTGAAACTCAGGACACCTATGGATCAGAGGTCAGAGTCAACTATCTGCTAATGTGCTCATGCTTCGATTTTCATGACAGCCCTTTGTCCTGTGTAATCACTTTCAATAACAGGGAAGGACAGCAACATTAAGAGCTATGAAGGATAATCCTTCCAATAGTGTCTTTTGACAAATGTTCAATGATTGAAGAATGTATGGGTGAACTTCAGTCTGCTTCTTTAAGCTTGTCTTTTCTTTTTTCTTAAGTTCATATCCATCTATCTATGTCTATCTATGTGCAAATATAAATTTGTACATAGCAGCTTTTTTGCACTTCCCTTTTTTGAATTTTCCAATAATCCACTCATTAAAAAAAAGTCTTTGTTCAGAATTCACCATGGAGTTTATGCCCATAGACCTGTAAGCCTTTGATTTGAGAACCAGTTGGATGTCCTGTGCAGTAAAAGAATTAGTGAAAGAGTTCAGCCCAGGTAGTATTGGACAAAAAGATATACTAGTCTGGTTTCATAACCAATGCAGATAAAATCTTGGATTTAAGTGGAAGACCAAATAGCATGATGAATGCATATATACATACATAGAAAAAATATCATATAAGGTACGTTGTTATGAAAATAATTTTTTAAAGTAAAAGAAAGCGTGAACAGCAAGTGAAAGCAGCGCTGCTCTGAAAAACTAGCTGTGCTTTGTATATATATGTGTGTGTGCAAAAACAAGAGAAAGAGAAACAAGGAGAGAAAGAAAGAAAGAAAGAGAGGGAAAGAAATAGAAGTCACTCAGGGCTTTCAGAATCCTGCAAGAAAAGCTGGTCAAATTGCCTGTAAATAACAAGCTAACTTTTCTAGTACAACTTTCAGTTATTATTTTTGGTCAGTGTTACTGAGCACCAAAAAATAAAGCACTTCCATGAAACTTAACACTTCCTTTGGGAAAGCTTAAAGTTTCAACTGTCATTAACAATCATTAATGATATAAGGTGTTTGTGAATGCAGTTGATACTGCAGAAATGAAATGCATATGGTGAAAATCTCTCACTGAGTTAAATTCAGCTTTGATTTCGACTTTGGAAATTATCTAATTGCTAGTAGATCTTCATATATATTAAAAAAATCATGTATTCAAGACTGGTTACTAAATCCTCATTCCACTTTACCTAGTAGATAACTATGTGATTTTGATGCTCTCAACTCCTTATTTCTTCTTCAATTCCAATATTTTTAAAATGGAAAAACCTCAACATATTCCATGATACGTGATAAAAACTTAAGTTTTGTGAAAACCAAGCAATTGATTCTTAACAACAAAAATAATAACTTAGATAATGATTAAGAAAAAAGCCCCAAACAACTCCTCTCCCCTCCCCCCAAACCAAAAAACCCCAAACCCAAACTCAGAAAGCACCGGAACTAAGAGTTAAACCTGGGATGAACTGGGAAAATGTCTTCATTCACAGTAATCCTTATCCTGTTTTAAATCAAGATGATTTCCAGTCAGGCTTGTGTTAGTTTTCGGTACAGTATTAGGCTTTGCATGCAGTCTCCCAGCTAAGCCTCTAGGATTTTGTGTTGTGCTTTGATTCTTAGTTAGATATCAAAGACCAAGAAAACATCTCAAAACTACAAGTTCTCTTCCATTTTATATGGATTTGGGTTGACACAATATTTAACGAATAAGTTTTACATAATTTTTATTTCATACTATAAATTCCTTCCTGTCATAAATGTTCATCTGGTATATTTTTTCCAGAATTTTCTATTAATACATGGCTTGATACCAACTTAAGGGAGGGTACCACACTCAAGATCAGAGACCACTATTCAGGATCAGACCAAAGATTTATAACTTAATTATCTTCTCTTTCCTATTCTTTCTTACCACAGGCAAGTAGGCATTAGTTCTCATTTCATGGGATGTTCTAATATTTTCAATGGCCTTAAATATGAGCATGGATAAGCTACTACAATTTGCATTTTTTTTATAGCCTTCTATATTGTGTTATGTATAATGTCACTTTTTATTTACCTGCATTCCATTTTGATCACAGCTATAAAATGGGGTTCTTAAATGTCAGTAATAATTCATACCACAAAGAATATGAAATGAAGGGCAAAGCTTACACAAAAGTAAATTAACTGAATTTAAATCCTATCAGGGATATGTAGAGGAAATGTTCTGCTGTGGGTATGATAGTGAGTTATCTCCCTTTTGCATTTACCCTTAAACTGCAGACTCAGATGGGATAAACTATGTTCCATAATATACTGGGACATAAAAAGAGACATTCTTCAATTGAGTTTGACTACATTTATAGGAAAAGCAAATGCTTCAGTATCATTGTCTACAATGTCAGAGAGAGAGTCCACTGCAGGTACACCAAGGCAGTCAACTCCACAGCATAATTAAAGTGCAGTAGGCTCTACACAGATTATTCTGGCATTCAGCAGTGCCTGCAGTTTATGAGGACTGAGAGTTGGTTCAATGGCCTACTTTGGGGGTCAGGCAGAAAGTCATGTTGTCTCCTGCTGTGTCACTGTTTGTAGTTACTAGTTTAGGGAGGGCATCAGTGGCCAAAGTCCCTGGCCATCTGTTGCCATCTGTCTCCATGCATAGCCATGGTGTCCAGGTCTTCCCCCACCTCCAGGCAGGATCTTAATCTTTTCTTTCCACCCTTCTTCTTTCTGATACCACTTCTTTTTGGGAACCTTTATTTTCTACCCCTTCTTTTTTCTGGGCCCCCAAAGCCCCAATTTTTCCAATCTAAACAGCCTATGTGTTGAAGTATGGCAATTGTTGGTACAGTCTCATGTCTTTTTATTAATTGGAGTATTCAAGACATACCGCTTTTGCTTAGTCTGGGTGTTATAAAAATTTACAACCTGCCTGTACCTGTTGCAGGTAGCAAGCAGCAGGCAGTTCAAAAGTTCAGTGTTGGACATTCCCACCCTCCCCAACCCCCCATTTATGTGCCTCCTGCTAGTATTTCACAGTTTAAGCTATTGTTTTTGCCATTTGCAAAATGGCATATAGGGTTTACCGTTTGCTTCTGCTGGCAACTGTGTTTCTACAGCAAAGTTACTGTGAAGGCAGAGAATACAATGGAAAGGCTTCAACCTCCACAGGTAGGAGTAGTTAACCTTATTCTTTTGTTCAGAACAACACTTTTCTGATGGAGCAGTAGTGATTTTGTCCCACTGGCTTCTTCTCAGATGTGTCCAATCTGGGCCATTGTTTTTGTGTTGTAAATGAGTCCCTTTTCAGAATGTGTTTAGATATCTGAAGTAGTTCAATTGTAATATCAAAACCCTTGACTAAACCTCACTCCAGTGATACCATAATACTCCATATTTTGTACACAAAACCAACCATCTTAGTTTTTTTTCAGCTAAGATTGCATAAAAGGACATTATAGTGAGATCTCATACAACTAAGATTTCACTGTTGCTGTATTGCACTCAGTACTGTAAAAAAATCTGCTTGTTCTCTCTCAGGTATGGTGACAATTAATGTTTCATCACATCTGAAAAATAACAAAAGAACATTTTATAATGCCAAAGACTGAACTGTTTGTGTTTTAAGTTATTTTCTATTTATTGGCTTACTTTCTACTGGAGTGAGTCTCCAAGTCAGAGATCTCCTTAAAACATGTAATCACTCAATATAAAACATACAATTTTTTAAAATTACGAAATAAACCAGATCGTCTACTTTGAAAGGAAAAAGTACATGTGAAAGAATACTCTTGCTTTTGTCAGCTTGTCTCATATAACACTATGTATCTTAGCTTTGACAAAGACTCTGCAGAAGCCAATATCCACAAGCCACATACCCATAAGCCACGTATTCATAACTTATCCCATATCACAATGGTACAAAGTAGCAGTAATTGTTAGCTTTCTTGTACAATTTTGTATTACAAGAATAATGTTAAGCATTGACAACTTACAAATATCTCAATATTTGTAACCCATCAGCAAAAGAGGAAAAAAATCAATGATACAACTTTTATCTACTCCCAATTCTAAATAGGTGTACAGGAATACAGAGAATATACTCGTTTGTGTGTTTATACTTTAGTAAAAAATATGGAAAATCAGTTACCAGTAGAAGAGTAGTTTTAATACCTCCAATATTATGGCAGACTAATTTCCTAAGTATTGATACTTTTTCCCAGGTGTATTTTGTAGCTCATGCTACATGCTCTTGCATGTTTGCTGTTATTAACTTCATTCAGCTAGTTTAAAGCTAGCTCAGGAATGTCTACACAGGTTTCAGTCATCTTTTTGGCTTCAGTAGGCATGTTTTAGAGGCCTGACATAAAATTGCAACCTTAGGCACTGTGGTTTTTATTCTGCCAGTGTATCTTTCCAAAATTAATTAAAAATATACCTGTAAATTGAAAAGCAAAACAGAGTCAAACATTTGATGATAGGATTACTATAATATCATGTGCTTCCCTTCCAGGGTCAAAGCACTATGTTGACCTTATTGTGGAACATAAATATAATTACTATCAGTCACTGATAATTTCCTTTTATAATTTTGACTAGTGAGGAACTAGGACTTCCTTCAAATTTTGGTTTTCACAGCTGAGCTAGGAGGCTTCCAATGTGCTGCCTTATTGATCATTTGAGAAGCAATAAGTCAACATATTACAGATAATATTAATTCCCGATATTAGTTGAACAGAAAATCCCAAGCCTCTGCATATAAACTCACAATGGACAGACAAATATTTATAATGAATATTTATATGAATCGTGCCTACTTTAATGTCATCTGAAACCAATCTGCACTCAGAAGTTATGTGATCTACTTTATGCTGATTGATTTTCTGAAGTTAGCCAACTCCAGGTCATCTACTAAAAGATGACACCTATGCAGTTGGCACACATTGTCTCTTTTGTTTCTGTTACCCTTTTCTTCAACCAAGAATTTCACAGTACAATTAGTAAGCTGCATTTCAAACACTGTTTAGAAACATACTGCTTTAAGAAATTGGACAGCTTCAACAAACTATTTTTAGATTTCTCTCTAAAAATGTTATTATGCTGAAGCAATTAATTACTTGGGATTTTTTTGTCCAAATACAAGTGCTCATTTTGCTATCATGTCATTCTATTATCATAGATCAAAATTTATAGAGGGATGTTATTGCATGTGATCCATTTTTGATACAAAGAAAATTGTAAATAGATTGCTTATATTTCTATTCTGTGATATCATAGTCTTTAAATTGACTTTCTTTTCATTTCTTTCAGGTTCTTCAGTGAGCAGTGGAAGAACTAACAGTTTACAACACTTGCACAGTTCACCCCGTCAAAATCAATGGATCAGTAGTCATCAGTATGAATTTGTATGTTGGCCCTAAGTCTGTAAATACACAAATCTGTAATGCTAAATTGTAGGTTTACAGTACCTTTGTAAATTTATAATAGAAAAAGTTTTGCCATATGTATAATGAGTGTTTCTAAAATAAAATTATTTTCTCTAGTTTTTCTCTGTTAAACCACAAACATGTAACTAGTCTATCTGATTAAAACTTCCTAAGCTAACCTCTGCACTCCTTGAATTAATGCTTTAATACAGGAACTTGGAAAGTCTCATCAGCTTTTTCTACATCATTTCATTGTTTCACAATTTGTTGTTCATCTTTAAGTAAAGAAATATTTCATAGAATCATAGAATCATAGAATGGTTTGGGTTGGATGGGACTTAAAAATCATCTGGTGCCTGTCATAGGCAAAGACACATTTCACTACATCAGGTTGCTCAAAGCCCCATCCAACCTGACCTTGAACACTTCTAGGGAGGGGGCATCCACAACTTCTCTGAGCAACCTCTTCCAGTGCTTCACCACCCTAATAGTGAAGAATTTCTTCCTTATAGCTAATCTAAATCTACCCTCTTTCAGTTTAAAGCCATTTCTGACAGGCTATGGCTCTTCAGCTGAGTTATAGGGATCAGCTGCTTAGTAACCCTGTGAAAGAAACAAAACAAATCATATTTACTTAAATCAGAAATATTCAGTAAGAGAAAGGAGAATTTACGTACAATACTGAGTAATTTTTCCTCCAGTATAATCTCAATTAATGACATAATCATTCCAATTAATTTATTTTATGGTTCTTTTTTCAAAAGTATTGTATCTTATGACCAAACACTTGCCTTTCGTACAGAAACAATCACGCTAGAATTACAGTGATCATTAGAAACATGGTCCAGGTTCGGAAATTAGTCCTTAGAATACAATGTGTACAGGAATCATTTGAACTATAGCTCCCATGAAGTACAACTATTTGGATACAGATGAATACAGACCTAAAATATGAAATAACTTGACTTTCATTTGAAATAATGCTTGCATGAATTGCTGATGAAAAAAAAATTCTATGCTGTTTTCCTCTATCAATGATTATAGAATGTTTGCCTCTAGCTGCTAGATAAGCATTTAATGAAATACATCTAAAAAAAAATTATGCAATTTTGAAATCAATATGCCAGCTGTCTTATGCATGCATATGCATAAAATCATTCCTAGTGAGTTTAAAAAAGGCAACTATTTTGTGCTTTATATGTCCTTTTCGCCACTAATAAACTAATATTAAATAGGGCAGACTAAAGTTAGAGCTGGATTAGCATTTCTTAACTTTCATTTCAACAGCTTCAACAGTTTGTAACTCAGCTGCACATTTTTTCACATGGTAAAACTTGACATATAAAATCTTAGTCTAGCCATCTTTTTTTTTTTTTTTTTAAGAGAATAAGAGACTGCTCTATTTTAAAGTAATATACATACAATTTTAAGAGACTATGCCTAAAAGAATGAAAGGTGAAGTGGAGAACTATTTTGTGAGCTACCATAAGTAAAATCCAAGACTTTAATTTATCCTTCTGTAGTTACAGCAATGATCCATCCTGATATGGACTACCTGTGGTCTGGGAGATGGAGGGGTCTATTCTGTGTAGAGATTTAAGTCATGTTTCCTGCCTGATTCAGACCTCAATTATATCAGCAACACTTATTTTTGTGTTAACTAATACACTGTCCAGAAGCATTGGATCAATTTCTAATAACCTCTTCCACCAACAGTTCACTCATGACTCCTCTTCTTTCCTGGGACATGGATAAGATCTTTTGGACCTCCTTCACACCATGTCTTAGCTGTCTTCTACACAGTGTATCAGCAGATTTCTCCTACCTGAGTTTTTTATAGTCACCTTTCACACCTTCAATTTCTAGTCTAAAACAGTTTAAAAGGGATCAATATCTAGAGAAGGTCATGAAAGTACTTCTCTGTCTTTTCTTTATATTTTAATCTATCCCATACATCTCAAAATACATGCTGACCACTATGAGTGGTATTTATTCATGCAATGACGATATCATTCTACATGTGAAATAACCATGTTTTTTAGATTTAAAAAGTGCTTACTTTATTGCACTATATACATTTCAGAACAGATGTTAAAGCAACACTCTTACCCCCAGGTATTAAAATAATAATAATCAAGCCTCACAGAATACATTCTATTTTCTTAAAGTGCTGGAAATTATAATAAATCTGTAATAAGTATTCCTGGGTCTTTGACTTTTGGCATAGTTGTTATTTTGTGGATCATATTTTTAGCTTTAATTTATAAACATATCTTAGAAATTTACATGTTACTATGATGGATAGTTACTATGTTGCAATGCAAAAAAGAAAAAGAAGAAAGATTCCTACCTAATTGCACAGTTATAGAGGCAGGGGCTTGAAGAAAAAGGACATGAAATTCAGTACAATCCGTAAGAATAGAGGGATAAAATGAAAAGGCATAGAACTGAAGATATAAAATGAAGCAAAGAATTTATGAATGAGCTGGATAAAATTCTATGCATGAAACATGCAAATGTTCTTTATCAGTCATGTAATTTAAATATTTTATCTTTTTTAAGTAAAAAAAAAATGTAAAAGTCAGGTCCAAAATATGTATTAGCCAGGTTAGTAAACACTATGAATGAAAACGTAGGCCCCAAGTCTGCTACTACCATTAAAGTAAAATCTCTGTATTAGATTAAAAATTAATGAGGATGAAAATCAGATTTCTTTTCTTACTGGACAACCAACTAGTTGTGTGTATGAGAAGTCAAAGTTTTATCTAGTTTGTGTGAAATCTTCTGGACTAAGATCCTGAAGATGACTTCCTGGAACATGACTACCTGAGTGGGGGACCCCAAAGTTTGCTTTGTGTGAACATGAGCAGAACTAAACCTGGAATGTTTTGATACCTGTGGAAAAAGACACAAATAACACAAGCGCATATATATATATATAAAAATATATATGTGCATATATATATATACACACACATGCATGTGTAACAAATTTAAGACAATCCTTAGAGAGAAGGGATTCTCAGGTGATATAAAGTCAGTGGCAGGGGAAATTGTGTTTAACTAAGGCAAAATTTGAAAAACTTCTTTGACTAGCAATACTAAATGAAAAAAATAGAATACATTTAATGTTGGCAAGACAAAATATCTCAGTAATTTTGGTTTTATGTGACAATTATTTCCCTGCTGTTTTGCATACTTATAGATAAAGAAAATGTTCCTCTGATTTAATGTGAGCAACTGTTGGATGGCAACCTAAATTGAATGAATAAACAGAATAAACAGTGTTTCTTCCCTGTGCTCTATATGTACATTGGTTGCTGTAGGTGTAGGGGCTTTTTTAATAGGTTTATCAATAATAGTACTAAAGAATCTTTTATTCTCTTTTAGTTTGCTTAAGCTCTTTATGGGATTTCATTTAATATGTCTATAGAACAGTTTATTTAACTTAGAAATGCAGAAGAGCTTAAATCTTTTTCATCACCTCTCTTTTTAAATGCACGTCTTTTTTTTTTTTTTATGACAATTACTCAGCTGGCTGTGCCAGGATCAACTGTATTCTTACCATAAGATTCTTAATATAATATGTAGGAAAAATGAGCACTAGGTATTGCTACAAGCAATGTGTCAGAAGCTTTTGTCAGGTTATTTGTAAGCCATTGCTTTACCTTTCTCTTTTCTGGATTTTTGATAAATGTGATATTGTGGTATTCATGCAAATTAACACCAGAGTTGGCAGCAAGCATGAATTCGTAAGGTAAGATCAGTTGATGCACTTGCAAAATGCATGAGTGGAGAGATTATGGCCAAATATTTCTTCAGAGACTGTTCATTTACTCTCTGTTCTTGTTTCTTCCATGCCTGAGGATGAGCTTGATTATGGACTTGTAGCATATGGCTATGTACTGGGGAGATAAGCTTTCACTGAAATATACTGTGCATACAAGGACAGTACCTTAAAAAAAAAAGTGTGGAAAAATGATTGTTGAAAAAGTAGTAGCTTGGATGTTGAAATTATAACACTTGCTGTGCTGTAGAATAATGAAGTGACTCCACTGTGCATAAAAAAGAACTTTAAAAGGAAATAGCTGTATTACCCATGTGACGTAGATGAGCAGAATTTAGTTCATACTGGGAAGGGACTTTCTGAAGTTTACAGAGCTATGTCTCCATGATGACTATGACATTTGTTCGTATTGCCTCAGGTCTGAAGATTAAACATTTGCTGGATTTATATAAGCACTTTTTTATCATTTTCAAATAATTGCTTCTGTCCTGAGCTTAATGTCTTATGCTTAACTAAGACATATACACTAGAAAAGTTCAAACTTTGATTAGGAGGCAACAGCAAATGGAGGATCCAATAATATATTCTTTTAGCAACATGTTTTATTTTTAATTTGAACTTGTTTGACTGCAAATTCCAGTCATTGGTCATCATTAGATGACCTTTGTAAGCAATCGCCACCTGATTTTAGAGCCAATTTGCACTGTGGAGGAGGCCTCAACAGACTGGAAACTCCATGCCAAGAACATTTGCAAGCATCAAATAGTAATGCCAAACCCATGTTAACTACATTCACCTCAGTTTATGAATACTAAACATTATGATTAATATTCAGTACAATATTAACCTAACATTGTTATGTCAGTAAAACTGATAATCGGTTAGGAGATACATGGTTGTATGTCCCCTTTCTTACACTGAGAGAATCGGGGAGCATGGTGAAAGCTTTTGAAATACAATATTCAAAGTATGCTAAGGTTTTTGGAACAACTCATGTCCAAACTTCCCCAGCTGTACAGAAGGATGGAAGGACAGATAAATTCCTTAGCAATAAAAAATGGATTATAAGCAACAATTTTCTATGTTAAATTTAGGGATTTATTCCAGAAGCAGAAGAAGCTGAGTTTGGAAAGAAATAGTAATTGACTGTTTAGACGGAAATCACACCATTAGAGCTTGGGTAGCAGTAGCATCCGTGTCCACTTAATGACAGCTGAATACTGAAATGATAGATTTATGTATTAATCCATCTGCTGTCAGGCTTCATATTGCAGTCCATTACCATTTCTTTCAACTTAGATCTTAGATCTTTTGCAGAGCTTTCATTGACAACACTGTGATATTTAAAATTCATATTTCTTGAAAGAATTTGAAAGCTGCTGATGAAAATGGTTACTTCTATGGGCTTTTGTCCATGGCTGCTTTTCTACAGTAGTACACAGGGAATGTATTTTTTTTCTGTTGTTATTGCCATGAAGACTAAAACCCTACCTTTTATTCAGTAAAAGCTAGGACCTTTTGTTCAATAAAAGCTAAGTATTGCAAGCTCACAATAAAACTTAACAGTTGGCAGGGATGTATTCTACATGCATTTTTACATACTTTGTAAAAAAAAGGACCCTATTGTTTTAGGCTCAGCAGTATTTTATGCTTGGTTTTCATCTTAGTTATATTAATGTAAGCTTATTGTAGATGAGATCAAAGTTAATATACTACTTATTTCATATAGTACTATGGTAGTCATTGCCTTGTTTTATTCCCCACTTTCATACTGATTTACAAGAAAAAAAAGAGAGCAGTGTAAGATCAGAAGAGCAGGGAACTGTGTTATAGGTTATAGGAAGACAACTAGAGTTCTGATCAGAACAGGAAAATGATAGGAAATAGACATTGACACACATCTAATGTTAAATTTTCAACATATCGTGAAACTTAAGTGATCTGTAAGAGGTGTTAAAAACTCCTCAGGACTTCTAGGCCAACGTTATGATTTCAGAGAATGAGAGTTATGATTTTTGATCAATTTGTATATTGAGACTACAAAAGTCTCCCTTCACATGTTGGCTGGCCCAAGACAGTTTTTAGGAGTCAAATTGGTGAATAGATCATTATTTTTGGTTGGTTTCAGCAACTAGTGAGAAAAGGGAACATTAAATATGATTACTGTACTAATAAAAAATATACAATGTTCAAGACCACACTTCAGTATCTTCTGCAGTGCAGGGAAGCTGAATTATGTCAGAGTGGAGAAAAGAACCAAGAAGAGTTAGAGTCTAAAAATGAGAATGCTCTCTTCTAATTATGTTTATTGTGTATCCACCAAGGTTTTAACTTGGACTGCTGCTGTGAGTCTTCCTCTGGAAGCACTTACAATACCCCTAATATACTCCTAATTTTAGTATTGATAAGTACACCTGAGTTAGACGGCTAGCATAGTCCAAAGCAAATGGTGTGAGGACTTGCTGTAAGTTGTCTTTGTGGCCTAAGACTTTTATGGCCTAGGTCAGAACTCAGAAAATCACACAAAAGGGTAGAAGGAAATAGTCTCATCTTACAGTTTTGAAATCACTCTTCCGAGTGAAATTTCCTTCAATGAAAAGAAGTTATGTGCTTATATGAGACAGTAATGGAGACACACATTTTAAAGCTTCTTTCATTCTTTCTTCCAATGTTCTTTGAAATACATTCTGAAAAAAATTCATGTACAGTATTGTAAGCTGAATCATTTTCACAGACCTGCTATCCCATGACTCTTGAGAGATTCACATTGCTAGAGACTATGCTCCGAATCTATTGACATTTAATCAGTCATTATCTGGAGGGGAAAAAATTAAGCCAATTGTAGATACAAATGGGCCAATAAAACAAATAGGCTTCAGGTAATGTGTGATTAAGACTGCTTCTGAGATATGTTGAAACGTTAACGTATGAAAGAGCCCTATATCAGTAACCTGAGAGACCAAAAGGTATTAGTTTTTGGAAGATAAATTGAATAGATTTCTGAATCAATTTGTGCCACCTTTGCACAGCAGGAGACAGCAATGTACTACTGTTGACTCTATTTACGTTCCCAGAAGGTTGAAATTTGTGACATAGGTGTGATCTTTCTATTCTCAATGATAGAAATTCTCTATTGGTACGGAATGCAATCTTTCCTTTTATTGGGTATATTCCATATTTAAAGATTATAAAACTTTTCAAGATTTTTTTTTCCTGTTTTCTGTATAATGGATAAAAGCACCGAAATACCAATAACATCCTAAATAGGAGGAAGTCCAGTGTAATAGGAAGGAAATGATCAGAAATATTAAAATGTAACTAAAACTCATAAAATCCTATAAAATACTATTAAATGATTCATACATAAACCAGTATAAATCAATCTAAAAATTGTAGATTAAAGAACAATTTAAGAAGAAATGTTTGCAACATAGATAGCACGTCAAATGAATTTTGTACGTTCTGTTAAATTTCTCCTTAACAGAAGACAAGCCTCTGAAATAAGAAAATATCCTTAATCTAAATAGCTTTTAATGAAGGTGCTAGAGCCCAGCTAATGAGCTTCTGGCCTGAAAGTCCTGGTTCTGTTACCTTTCTGCCAGTCAGATTCCACTCTGCAGCTGAAGTGCCTCAG